>NC_133660.1:83363594-83663594 GCF_037893015.1 Macrotis lagotis
ATCATAGAAAGGCTTAGGCAGAGTTCTTTTCAGCTATTTTTTTCCAAAGAATTTATATAGAATTGGAACCAATTTTTTCCTTAAATATTTGATTCAATTCACTTGTGAATCCATCTGGCCCTGGAGATTTTTTCTTAGGGAATTTAATAATGGCTTGTTGAATTTCTTTTTCTGAGATAGGGTTATTTAGGTTTTTAATTTCCTCTCCATTTAATCTGGGCAACTTACTTTTGTAAATATTCATCCATTTCACTTAGATTGTCACATTTATGGGCATAGAGTTGGGCAAAATAATTCCAAATTAGTACTTTCATTTCTTCTCATTGGTGGTGAATTCACCTTTTTCATTTATGATACCAACAATTTGGCTTTCTTCTTTTTTTAATCAAAATGACCAGATGTTTATCAATGATAATGGTTTTTCCTAAAACCAGATACTAATTTCTTTTATTAGTTCAATAGTTTTCTTGCTTTCAATTTTATTAATTTCTCCTTCAATTTTTAGTATTTCTAATTTGGTATTTAATTGGGAGTTTTTAATTTGATTTTTCTATAATTTTTTTAGTTGCATATTTATTTCATTGATTTCTTCTTTCATTTATTCATGTAAGCATTTAGAGATATAATACATCCCCTGACAGCTACCTTGAGTGTATCCCATAAGTTTTGGTATGTTGTATCATTATTGTCGTTATATAGGATGAAATAATTAATTCTTCCTATAATTTGTTGCTTGATCCACTCAAACTTTAAGATGAGGTTATTTAATTTCTGATTAGTTCTGGGTTTATATAACCCTGGTCCAAAATTGCAAATGATTTTTGTTACATTATGATCTGAGAAAGATGTATTCATTATTTCTGCCTTTCTGCAATTAGTCATTAGGTTTTTATGCCCTATTACATTGTCAATTTTTGTGTAACTGCCATGTACTGCAGAAGAAAAAGTATATCCCTGTCTATCCCTATTCAATTTCCTCCATAAGTCTATCATATCTAGGTTTTCTAACAATCTATTTACCTTCTGAACTTCCTTCTTGCTTATTTTATAATTAGATTTATCTAAATCTGAGAGCAGGAGATTGATGTCTCCCACTAGTAGAGTTTTGCTGTCTTTGTCTTCCTGTAGCTCTTTCAACTTCTTCTCTAAGACTTTGGATGCTTATGCCATTGGGTGCATACATATTTAGTATTGAAAATAATTTATTGTCTATGGTACCTTTTAGGAGGATATAGTTTCCTTCCTTATCTTCTTTAACACTATCTATTTTTGCAGTTTCTTTGTCAGAAATAAGGATTGAAAGTACTGCTTTTTTCACTTCAGTTGAAGCGAAATATATTTTGCTCCAACCTTTTACCTTCACTCTATTTGTATCTCTCTGCTTCAAATGAGTTTATTGTAAGCAGCATATTGTAGTTCTGTTTTTTAATCCACTTTGCTATTCACTTATGTTTTAAGCGAGAGTTTATCCTATTCAAATTCAAAGTTATAATCACTAACTCTTTATTGTCCTCCATGCTATCTTCCCTCTGTTTGTATTTTTCCCCTTCATCCACATTCCCCAGGGTTTTGTTTCTGAATCCCACCATCTTCAGTGTGTTTGCCCGCCTATATCCACCCCTCCCCTTTCTTTTCCTTTTCCCTTTTCCCTTTCTTCACTTCCTTCTTTTAGTTCCACTTTTTTCTCTCCCTGCCTGTCCCCTCCTCCTCTTTTCCCATTTTAATACTTGAAAGGTAAGATATATTTTTTAATGTGACTGAGTATGTGTAAGATAAATTTAAGCCAAGTCTGATGAGATGAAGATTCAGGTGGTTCTCACCACCTCCCTTGTTCCCCTCTATTACAGTAGAACATTTGTATCTCTTGATGTAATGAGATTTGCCTTCTTGAGTATCCTCCATCCTCTTGTCTCCTTACTGTGCCCCCTTTTAAGGAGGTATTGTTTTTAAATCATTCTATCTGAGTCACAGAAAAGTTAATGTGTCCATCACTTTTGGCTAAGTATATTCTTTCTAATAGAGTTACAATTCTCAAGAGTTGTGAGAATCTTTCTCCCAATTGGTGATATAGCCAGTTTCATCTTATTGGATAGCAGTTTTTTTTCTTTACCCCTTTTTTAACCTTTTCATGTTTCTCATGAGCCTCCTGTTTAATGTCCAAATTATCTATGTAGCTCTGGTCTTTTCATCAGGAAATATTGGAAATTTCCCATGTCGTTAAATGTCCATGGAAGAGAAAGATCAGCTTTGCAGGATAGAGGTTTCTTGGCTGCATTCCAAACTCCCTTGCTCTTTGGAATATCTCACTCCAGGCCCTTCAATCCCTTCATGTTGATGCAGCCAGGTCCTGCATAATCCTAGCTGGTATTTAAATTGTTTCTTTTTGGCTGCTTACAGGATTTTCTCTTTTATCTGATAGTTCTAGAATTTGGCTACAACATTCCTTAGTGTTTTCATTTTAGGATCTCTTTCTGGAGGGGATGGATGTATTCTTTCGGTAACTATTTTTGCACTCTGGTTCCATTATATTAGGGCAATTTTTCATCACTAAATCCTGTAATATTAAGTCCAGGCTTTTTTTTTCCTCTTCAATGTTTTCAGGAAGTCCTCTACTTCTCAGGTTGCCCCTTCTTGATCTGTCCTTGAGGTCAATGGTTTTGTTGATGAGGTATTTTACATGTTCTATTTTTTTCAATCTTTTGGTTTTGTTCAACCAAATCATGTTGACTTATGAAGTCATTAGTTTCCACTGCTTGCAAACATTTTTTAAAAGAAGAATTTTCTTCATTTACCTTTTGCAACTCCTTTTCCAGTTGGTCAATTCTATTTTTGAAGGAATTTTCCATTTGCCCAAATTTAATTTTGAGAGGATCGTTTTCTTTTTTGCATTTACCCAATTGAAAAGCTGAGAGAGTTATTCTCATTTTGTGTTTGTCCAATTCTATTTTCCAAGGATTTGTTTTTCTTTTTGCGAGAAGTTTATTTTCTCTTTCAGTATCTTAATTTTCTCTTGAGTTTCTTTTCCCAGTTTTTCCAATTGATTTTTAAACTCTTTCCTTATTTCTTCAAGGAAGTCTTTGTGGGCTGGAGACCAATTCATATTCTCCTCAGAAGTGCTAGACCTCTCTGGGTTAGAATCTATTTCTTCTAAGTATTTCTCCTTAGGCCCTCCTTCTCACTGGCCTTTCTTCATCTTTCTAGGATCTTTTGTTGGGGGTGGGCTGGCTTTCACAAGTTTGCTTTTGAAGATCCTAGAGGTTTTGTTCTTTTGGCTTAGTAATTCTAAGGGCCAGCCAGTAGGGAGCACTGGCTGCTTTCTCTGGAGTGTCTGAGGCCCTCAGCAGCAGGGACTGAGTTGACCTTGAACAATGTGCTCCCCTCCCTGGGGAAGGGAATTAATCCCTCTTTCTGTTGAGTGAACTCTGTTCACACCTGAGCCTGATGAGGTAGGACTTGTTTACCCTTTGTTCTTGTTTTTTTTTTTTTTTTAGTTTTTTGCAAGGCAAATGGGCTTAAGTGGCTTGCCCAAGGCTACACAGCTAGGTAATTATAAAGTGTCTGAGGTCAGATTTGAACCCAGGTACTCCTGGGTTTTCTGTTTCTTGTTTTTCACAAATTTCTCCCCTCTTCAAAGATCTGACATATAAAATATTTCTTTTTCTCTATGGTATCACACTTTATGTCCAAATCCTGTACTAACTTTGATCATGTTTTGATATTGGTTATGAGAAGTTGGTCTATACCTGGTTTTTGTCATAATATTTCCCAGTTTTCCCTAGCAGTTTTTGTGGAATAGTGAACTCTTATTCCCAGAAGCTAGAGTCCTTGGATTTATCAAAGATAAGGTAATTGTTAAAATGATTTACCTATGTTTCTTTTGTACCATGTTTCTTTTATACCTTTTCTAATCCACTGATCCATTATTCTATTTCTTAATCAGTATCCAGAAATTTTGATGCATGCCACTTTTTAATATTTCTTTAGATCTGGTATAATAAGACTACCTTCATTTATATTTTTTTCCATTAATTCCCTTGATATTCTTGAACTTTTGTTGATACAGATGAGTTTTGATCCTATTTTTGCTAGAATGTCAAAATAAGTTTTGATAGTTGGTTTGGCATGACACTGAATAAGTTATTTAATTTGGGAAGAATTTTCATTTTTATTATATTAGCTCATCCTAATCATGAGCAATTGTCATTTTTTCCAATTACTTAGTTCTGACTTGATTTTTTTGTGAAAAATATTTTGAAATTGTGCTCATATGGATTCTGGGTTTGTCTTAGGAGGTAGATTCTGAAGTATTTTATATTGGTTTCAATTACTTTAAATGGAATTCCTCTATCTATTTCTTGCTCTTCACCTTTATGCTGATGATTTATGTGTTTTTATTTTACATCCTGCTATTTACTGAAGTTGCTAATTGTTCCAGGTAATTTTTTCGTTGATTTTCTAGGGTTCTCTGACTATACCATCATATTACCTGCAAGGAGTAAATGTTTTGCTTCCTCATTGCCAATTATAATTGCTTCAATTTCTTTTTCTTCTCACTGCAAAAGCTAATATTTCCTAATACAATATTGAATAGTGTGATATAGTGGTGAAATAATGCTGATAATGGGCATCCTTGCTTCACCTCTGATCTTCTTGCAAATGTTCCTGGTTTATTCCCACTACATAAAATGTTTGTTGATGGTTTTAGATTTGCTTATTATTTTAAAGTAAACTTCAATTATTTACGTACTCTCTAGTGTTTTATTTTTTATTTTATTTTTTATTTTTTTAAATTTCTTTTTAGGTTTTTGCAAGGCAAATGGGGTTAAGTGTCTTGCCCAAGGCCACACAGCTAGGTAATTATTAAGTGTCTGAGACCGGATTTGAACCCAGGTACTCCTGACTCCAAGGCCGGTGCTTTATCCACTACGCCACCTAGCCACCCCCTCTAGTGTTTTAATAGGAATGAATGTTAAAATTTTTTCAAAACCTTTTCAGCATTTATTGAGAAAATCATATGATTTCTGTAAATTTTGTTATTTATATGATTAATTATTTTGATTGCTTTCCTCATATTGTACCATCCCTGCCTACCTGGCATAAATCCTACCTGATCATGGTGTATTATCCTAGCAAAATTTGTTGTATTTGCTTTGCTAAAATTTTGTTAAAATTTTTCACATCAGTATTCATTAGGGAGATTGGTCTATCATTTTCTTTCTGACATAGAAAGAATTGTTAGAACTTCTTCACCTATTTTTAAAAACAGGTTATTTACAACTAGATTTAAATGTCCTTTAAATGTTTGGCATAATTCAGTTGTAAATCCATCTGAACTTGGAGATTTTTTCCTTAGAGGGTCTATTGATGATTTCTTCAATCTCATTTTCAGAGAATTTATGACTTATTATTTTCTTTTCTGTTAATCTGGGTAGTTTTTATCTTTATAATATTCATCCATTTCACTTAGTTTGTCAAATTTGTTGACAAACTTTTGGGCAAAATAATTCCAAACTATTGCTTTAATTTCTTTCCCATTGGTGGGTGAATTCACCCTTTTCATTTCTGATACTAGCCATTTGGTTTTCTTCTTTCTTTTTTTAATTTTAATTTTATTTATTTTTTTCATCCATTTGTACATGCATATTTCCAAGTTACAAAAATTTCCTTCCAACCTCCCTTCCCATCTCCCTCCTCTCAGCAGGGAATAGTCAGGTTAGTATTTTATATACATATTTTGTCAAATATATTTAAAAATTAGTGATTTTTGGCATGAGGAATTAGGATTAAGGGAGATAAATATATGAGATAATTTTTATAAAATGTTTATCAGATTTGGAAGGGTTGTGTTTTTTCCCTGGTGTTTAGTTTTGTTTTGTTTTTCTTTCTCTTGTGGAGATTTAGTCCATAATCAGTCAAATACAATTGTCCTAGCTCTCTGGACTGTCAAGAGAAGCTGCTTCCAATTCTTCTTTCTTTTTCATTATATATTATATATTATATTATGTATTTTATATATATTATTTCAATTATATCAATCACATTTTATCCATTATAGTTTTTTCATAAAACCAATACTTAATATTATTTATTATTTGATTCATTTTCTTACTTTCAATTATATTATTTCTCCTTTATTTTCAGAATTTCTAATTTCATATTTAATTGGGGATTTTTAATGTCTTCTTTTTTCTAGCTATTTTAATTGCTTGCCCAATTCATTGATTTCTTTTTTCTCAATTTTGTTTATATAATCATTTAGAAGAATGTAAACTTTTGCCTAAAATTTTGGTATGATGTCTCATTATTGTTATGGCCTTTGATCAAATACTTGATTATATCTATGATTTGTTGTTTGATCCACTCCTTTAAAATTATGGTTTTTAGTTTCCAATTAATTTTCCATGGCCCTTTATTACATATAATTTTTATTGAAGCATGATCTGAAAAGGCATGTTCCCTGCAGGAAAATTTTATGCAGCCTGCTTGTGGGTTTACAAAATGCTCTAAGAAAGAAAGCAGACATACTGCAGAGCTCTCGCTAAAATAGCAAATCAAAATATATTGTCTATTATTTCAATAAAAACTTTCAAAAGTAAGGTTCAACAACGCTCCTCTAAAGTTCTCTAAATATACCATCATAAAATCTACAGAGTGATTGTTTTGTTTCTTTAATGTTTTCTTCATTTTTCTATTTTAAATTACTATAGCTAGCATCTATATTACAATATTATAATTTATATTACAATTTTAATTAATAGTGGTAACAATGGACATCCTTGCTTCACGTATGATCTTACTGAGAAGGCTTCTAATTTATCCCCATTATAAATAATATTTTCTGATAGTTTTAGATAGACACTAATGATTATTTTAAGGAAAGCTTCATTTAATCCTATACTTTCAGAATTTTTAATAGAAAGGAATGTTATATTTTGTCAAAAGATTTTTCTGCATCTATTGAGATAATTATATGATTTTAGTTTTGTTTAATGATATGGTCAAAAATCTTGAGAGTTGTCCTAATATTGAACCAGCACTACAATTCTAATATAAATCCCACCTGGTCATACTATATGATCTTTGTGCTTTATATTACTATAATCACCCTTCAATTTTCTTAAAATATTTGTACCAATATTCATTATGGAAATTCATTTATAGCTTTCTTCCTCAGTTTTTACTCTTTCTGGTTTAGTTATCTGAATTATAGCTGTGTTATAAAAATAATTTGATTGAACTTCTTTGCCTCTTTTTTCCAACTAGTTTGCATAGTATTAAGATTTATTATTCTTTGAATGTTTGATAGGTGACAACAAAAGGAAATGATAAATGTTGGAGAGGATATGAGAAAATTAGGACACTAGTGTACTGTTTGTTGAGGTGTGAACTGATAAATCTACTCTGATGAGTAATTTGATACTATGCCAAAGGGCTGTAAAATTGTATACCCTTTGATCCACCACTACTGAAAAAAGGGAAAAGGACCTATATGTGCAAAAATATTTATAGCAACCCTTTTGTTGACAAAGTATTGGAAAGTAAGGGGATGCCCGTCAATTGGGGAATGACTGACCAATTATGGTACATGAATGTAATGAGTGCTATTGTGCAATAAGAAATAGTGAACAGACATATTTAAAAAAAATATGGAAAGAATTGTACAAACTAATGCAAAATAAAATAAACAGAAAGTTAGACAATTTACATAGTGTCAGAAACATTATGTATTGATCACCTATGAATGACTCAGTTCTTTTCAGTAACACAATGATCCAAGACAAGTACAAAGGACTCATGAAGTTATGAAAGGATTTACTTGTGAATCCACCTGGTCTTGTACTATTTTCTTATAGAGCTCTCTTAAGTTTTATTGAATTTCTTTCTGTAACATGGTCTTATTTAAATATTTTATTTCCTCTTCTGTTAGTCTAGCCACTGATCATTTTGTAACTATTCATCCATTTCCCTGAGATTATTAGATTTATTGGAAAAAATTGGTAAAATAACTCCTAATAATTGCTTTAATTTGCTCTTTACTTATGATGAATTCACCCTTTTGCTGTTTGACAATAATGATCTGATTTTATTTTTCTTTAATCAAACCAAAGGTTTCTCTTTTTTTTTCAAAAAACCAGCTTCTATTTTATTTATCATATCTTCAATGTTTATTTTTTGCTTTCAGTTTTATTAATTTCTCCTTTAATTTTCAGGATTTTGTGTTAGTTTTTAGGGATTTTTAATTGTTTCCCATCAATGTCTATTTTATTGATCTGCTCATTTTCAATTTTAATGATGCTTATTTTTAGAGTTACAAAATTCTCTGAAGTATTTCTTTGGTTAAATCCAAAAAGTATTGGTATGTTTTTTCATTTTTGCTATTTTTATTTCTGAAAATATTGATGTTCTTATAGTTTGTTCTTTGACACTCATTTTTTTGGATTAATTGGATTGTTTAATTTCTAATTAATTTTAATCTTTTTTCACACTCCTATTTTGGTTGTAATTTTTATTTCATTAAGTTCTAAAAAGGGATGCATTCAATATTTCTCCTTTTCTTCATTTGGTTATGAGGACTTAGTCTAGTGTCAATATTTGCACAAGTGCCATGTACTATTGAAAAAAAAGTTATATTGCACTCTATTGCCATTGCATTTTCCCTAGAAATTTATAATATTTAACTTAGAAATTCCGTTCATATTCTTAATTTCTTTCTTGTTTATTTTGCTAAGTTTTATCCAGTTCTAAGAGGATAAAGGTCCCACAATAGTAGAATTTTACCAGTAAAATTGTAATGTTTTATGATTTTCCCCCCAAGAATTTGTAAGCTATACCTCTTGGTGTGTGTGTGTGTGTGTGTGTGTGTGTACATATACATATATACATATATATGTACACACATATATTTCAATGTATGTATATATGTTTGTATACATATATTTGTGAATTTTTATTTCTGTTTAGAATATTGTAATTCTTTCCTTATCTCTTCTTGTTAGATATATTTTTGCTTTTGTTTTGTCTGTAATCATGATTACTTCCCCTGTTTTTTGTTTAACTTCCATACCTGATTCTGCTCCAGCTCTTAACTTTTACTCTTTGTTTTTCTCTCTGCTTCAAGGTTTTTTGTTTGTTTTGTTTTGTTTTTTACTAACTAACATATTGTAGGATTCAATTTTAAATCTACTTTGTTATTGGCTTCCATTTTTATAGATGAGTTCTCATTCAGTTAGGATTGCTAAATTTCTATTTCCCTACACCCTTCTTCCCCAGTCTTCTCTCTTTAACTCTGTCTCACAATCTTTCTGTTTCTCTTTTGTCTTCCTTTCTCCCAGTCTTTCCTTTAACTTTATCCATCTTCAAGCAAATTATATTGATTCTGACCATTGCCCTTCCCAGTTCATCTTCTTTTCTATCAGTTAATGATTCCATGATCATCTCTCATCCTACTTCCCTGTAAGGTAAAATAGATTTTTATACCCATGTGATAATGGAAATTCTCTGATCCAATTCTAATGAGAGTAAAATTCAAGTAATGCCTGCTACCTTCATCTTTGTTTTCACTATAAAAGCTTTTTTGGTGCCTCTTTTATGTGACTTAATTTACTCCAGTCTACTGAGTCCTTCCAAGTTCTCCCAATAAATTCCTTTTTTCTCACCCCTTAAATATTATTTTTAATATCATCTCATATAGTCAACTCTCACCTATACTTTCTGTGTAAAGTAAACTTCTTTTAACTCCCCTAATAATGATATTGTTCTTAAAAGTTACAAGGATCATCTTTCTGCATGGAAATATAAAGAAATTAACTATTAACTATATCAAGTCCTTTATGATTTCTCTTTTCTGTTTACATTTTTATATTTTAATCTTGTATTTGAGAGTTAAAATTTCTATACACTTTTGGTCTTTTCGTCATGAATGCTTGAATATTCTTAGTTTTATTTAATGATTTTTTTTTGGTCTTGCAAGATTATATTCATTTTTATTATGTAGGTGAATGTTGCTTGTAATTATAGCTCATTTCCCCTCTAGAATGACATTTTTAAAGGCTTCTATTATTTTAATATAGCAGCTGCTAAATTTTGTGTTATCCTTACCATGTCTCCATGAAATTTGATAATTTTTCTTTTTCACTGCTTGCTAGAGAGAATGCTAGAAAAGCTACACATGGCACTTACACAAAAATTCACCATGTACTAGGGCATAAAAACCTTATAATCAAATGCAGAAATACAGAAAAAGTAAATATATCCTTCTCAAATCATAATGCAATAAAAATTACATGTAATAATGGGCCATGGAGAAATAGACCTGAAATTAATTGTTAACTAAATAATCTCATTTTAAAGGATGAGTGGATCAAACAACAAATTACAGAGAGGATTAATGGTTTCATTCTTGATAATAACAATAATGAGACAACATACCAAAACTTATGGGATATAACCAAGGCTGTCATCATGGGATATATTTTGTCTTTGAATGCTTACATGCATAAATTAGAGAAACAGGAAATCCACAAACTAAACATGATAGTAAAAAAATTAAAGAACAAATTAAAAATCCTCAATTAAATACAAATTAGAAATTCTAAATATTAAAGGAGAAATTAATAAGGAAATTAAGTAATAATTCAGAACTATTTTGCCTAACTCTATGCCAATAAATTTGATAATCTAAGTGAATGGATGAATATTTACAAATATATAAGTTGCTCAGATTAATATAAATATTAATAACCTAATAAGTATTAATAACCTAAATAACCCTATCTCAGAAAAATAAATTCAACAAGCATTTTTGAACTCCCTAAGAAAAAATCTCCAGGGCCAGATAGATTCACAAGTCAGTTCTATCAAATATTAAAGGAACAATTGGTTGTAATTCTATATAAATTCTTTGGAAAAATAGGTGAAGGGAACTCTGCCTAACTCTTTCTATGACCAGAAATATGGTGCTGATACCTAAACCAGGAAAAGTCAAAACAGAGAAAGAAAATTATAGACCTATCTCCCTGATAAATATAGATACAAAAATCTTACATAAAATCTTAGCAAAATTATTACAACAAGTTATCACTAGGATAATACATTACGACAAAGTGAGATTTATCCCAGGAATGCAGGGTTGGTTCAATATTATGAAAAGAAGTATAATTAATTATATCAATAAAAACCTATCAGAAACCATATGGTTATATCAATAGATGCTGGAAAAGCTTTGGACAAAATGCAGCCCCAATTCCTACTAAAAACACTAAAGAGAGTAGGAATAAATGGATTGTTCCTTAGAATAATAAGTAATATCTATCTGAAACCATCAACCAGCATTATATGCAATGGGGCTAGGCTAGAGGTATTCCCAATAAGATCAGGGTGAAACATTGTCACCACTATTATTCAATATTGTATTAGAAATCTTAGCTATAGCAATAAGAGAATAAAAAGAAATTGAAGGAATTAGAATAGGGAAGGAAGAGACAAAACTCTCACTCTTTGCAAATTATATTTGTTATACCCAGAGAATCCCCCAAAATCATCTTAAAAATCTAATTGAAAAGTAAATAAACTTATTTTAAAGAATGAGTGGATCAAACAACAAATTATAGAGAGAATTAATGGTTTCATCCTTGATAATGACAATAATGATAAAGCATACCAAAACGTATGGGATACAGCCAAATACCACTTAATGGAAAAGTTCCAAATGTATTTCATGGTGAAGAAATTATCATGGCATCAAAGGACCCTTAATAATTGACTGTGGATAATGAGTTTTTTATATAACAACAAGACACACAATGAAATTGTTCAATTCATGCAAACAACTGATCAGTAGCCAAAAAGAAAATTGCACCTCAAAGAAAAAACTAGGACACCAAATTAAACATTCATATAATTAAGTCAATGTAGCTGCCTCATGTAAATCTTAAAGACCAGAGAACACTGATTTTGACAGACATATACATCCATTATTTAAGCTACTCTCTAGGTATGAGATACCTGGAAATGTAATTCACGATTTGAACCTGCTTGGCTATCAGAATCACATCCTCATCTAAAAGTAATATACTAAATTCTATAATGAAAAATATCAAATTGAAATGAAGTCTGGGCAATGAAAAAAGCAAAATGTTCCATCACCTTTCATAGATGAAAATCTCATAAGGAAACAGAGTATGCAGACCTTTTTTTAAGGTGCTTTTTAAAAAATTATTATTTTCAGATTTGCAAGGCAATGGGGTTAAGTGGTTTGCCCAAGGCCACACAGCTAGGTAATTTTTAAGTGGCTTCCCCAAGGCCACACAGCTAGGTAATTTTTAAGTGTCTGAGGCCAGATTTGAAATCAGCTACTCCTGACTCCAGGGCTAGTGCTCTATCAACTGCATCACCTTGCTGCCCTGAATGTAGACCTTTTGAAAAGCCTCTTTTACTAAAAATATTATTCCCTTATTTTAAAAAAACAGATAAACAATTTTCACAACAGGTTTTCTTCTCTATCTCTATCAATAATGAAAAACACAAAAAAGACTTCTGACTGAGATGGTAGAGAGAAGGCAGGCACTGTGTTAAGTGCTCCTGGTTCCCCCCCCCCCCAAATAACAAAAATCTGGCACAATTTTTGGATATCTTTGATGGAGAATACCATATGTATCCACAGAAAGAACTGTGGAGATTAAACAAAGACCAAAGACTATTATCTTTAATTTAGAACAAAATACCTGTTATCTTATTATGTAATTTTGCTATCTCTCTTATATTTTACTTTTCTTCCTTAATGATATGATTTCTCTCTTATCACATTCAACTTAGATCAACCTATACCATGAAAATAATGTAAAGAGTAACAGACTACCTTCTGTGGGGGTGGGCAAGGGAATCAAGATTAGGGGGAAAAATTGTAAAGCTCAAAATAAATAAAATCTTTCTTAAAAAAAGTAAAAAAAAAGATGGTGGATTCTCTTCCAGATTAATCAATAGCACTACTGAAAACCTGCTCTGATTTCTTATCAATAGCATATAGCTCAAAGCCAGGTTTCTACAAATGATGGTGTCAGCATTGAATTTTAAGTCACTACTGTAAACATGATCCCTGAAATACTGAATAGATGAAAAGTACTCTATTTAGAAATCTTTGGATCATAACAGTGCTTAGTTTAACATCTGAATATTAGAAGGTACTTAATAAGAATTTGCTGCTATACCATTGCTATACATTGGGCAACCCTCCTTTGTTGACTTCTTAATGTTTATTTTTATAATAATCAGGTAGTTTAGTTTTGGTAGAATTGCCATTTGTATTATATTAGCTTGACCTACCCATGAACAGTTGATGTTTGCCCAGTTATTTAAATCTGATTTAATTTGTGTGAGAAGTGTTTTGTAATTGTTTTGAAAAAGTTTCTGAGTCTGCCTTAATGTTGATTGTAGCCAGATCCTGTGTAATCCTTATTGTGGCTCCTTGGTATTTAAATTTTCTCTTTCTGGTGGCTTGCAGGATTTTCTCTTTTATCTGATAGTTCTGGAATTTGGCCAGAACATTCCTTGGTGTTTTCATTTTAGGATCATGTTCTGGAGGGGATTGATGTATTCTTTCGATAACTATTTTGCCCTCTGGTCCCATGATATCAGGGCAATTTTCCATCACAAAATCCTGTAATATTAAGTCCAGACTTGTTTTCTCAATGTTTTCAGGAAGACCAATAATTCTCAGGTTGTCCCTCCTCAATCTATTCTCGAGTTCAGTGGTTTTGATGATGAGATATTTTACATTTTCTTCTATTTTTTCTATTTTTTGGTTTTAACAGGCTCTTGTTTTCTTATGATGTCATTAGTTTCTGCAGACTCCATTCTTTCTCTTTTAGAGAAGAGTTATCTTCATTTACCTTTTGTAACTACTTTTCCAATTGGTCAGTTCTATTTTTTTTTTGCCAGGGCAAATGGGGTTAAGTGGCTTGCCCAAGGCCACATGGCTAGGTAATTATTAAGTGTCTGAGACCGGATTTTAACCCAGGTACTCCTGACTCCAAGGCTGGTACTTTATCCACTGTGCCACCTAGCCACCCTCAGTTCTATTTTTGAAAGTGCTTTCCATTTGACCAGTTGAAGTTTTGAGAGAATTATTTTCTTTTTTCATTTGCCCAATTGAGGATTTGAGAGAATTATTTTCATTTTATATTTGTCCAGTTGTGTTTTCCAAGGATTAGTTTTCTTGTTGCAAGGTGTTAATCTTCTCTTGGGTATCTTTCCTAAATTTTCCAGTTCCTTATTTCTTCAAGAAAATCTTTCTGTGCTGGAGACCAGATCATATTCTCCTCAGAGGTTCTAGGTCTCTCTGAGTTATTATCTTTCCCTTCCAAGAATTTTCCTATGGATCTTTCTTTCCACTGGCATTTTTTCATTTTGCTAAAACCTTGGGGCTTGTTCACATAGGTTTGATGTTGGAATTATTGGAGACTTTACTCACTGAGTGTAATATCTCCATATGGCCAGTAGGGGATGCTCGTTGCTTTCTCTGGAGTGTCTGTGACCTTGATAGATGTCCTCTTCCTTGGCCTGGAGGGAGTGATTGCAGCTGTTAAATTCTTTTGTCTTCTATCAGTTGTGGACTATACCCTTGGGTGAGGCCTTAGCCTGGGGCAGAAAGAGTATGTAATTGTGTTTTTTCTGGGAAGAGACTTCAATGAAAATGAAGGCATGGACTTGGAGTTCCTCTGACCAGAGGAACTCTCCCCCAAACCCTATCAGCAAACTCTCTAGTTATTGCTAACACCAATGCCTCTGCTCCCTAGTTGACCCAAACCTCAGAAGTCAACCAGTCTCCAGCCCCGCCCTGTGCTAATCTGGCCAATCTGTGTTGATGCAGGCTCCTAGGCTCTCCCAGGTCCCATGCTCCTGGCAGAATCCGCCCTTTGTGCTCAGACTTACCCACAACTGCAGAAGACAAATCCTAAGGTAGATCTTGTTTGTCCTGGCTTTTCTTTTTGGGTTTTGTTGATCACATTTCTGATAAGAGGTTTGTTTCATATCACATATGGGGAAAGATCAGGAGATTTTAGAACTATGCCTGTGTTGTCTCTGCCATCTTGGCTGGAAATCCAAATTTTAATACTTTCATAAAACATTGGTAATATATAGTAGGTCCTATCATTGTTCTATGTTAATAATATGTAGATTGTCAAATATTTATCAACAGAAAAAAGAATAGTAAAAATAATCTTATTAGGGAAGTTTGTCTTTTTGCTATTATTAACAGTAGAAATTATATGTTTTCACATCTGAGTCTATAATTACACTCAATTTTGTCATAATACGTTAGATAGCTTTTCTTTTTTTAAATTAATTTTTATTAAAGATATTATTTGAGTTTTACAATTTCCCCCATCTTACTTCCCTCTCCCCACCCCTACTCCCATGAAAAGCAATCTGTCAGTCTTTACTTTGTTTCCATGTTGTACCTTGATCCAAATTAGGTGTGATGAGAGAGAAATCATATTCTTAGAGAAGAGACAAGAATTCTAAGAGGTAACAAGATCAGACAATAAGATATCTGTTTTTTTTCTAAATTAAAGGGAATAATCCTTGAACTTTGTTCAGACTCCACAGCTCCTTAACTGGATACAGATGGCACTCTACTTTGCAGACAGCCCAAAATTGCACTGATGGAATGAGCAAGTTCTTCAAGGATGATCATCACTCCCATGTTGCTGTTAGGTTATACAGTGTTTTTTCTGGTTCTGCACATCTCACTCAGAATCAGTTCATGCAAATCCCTCCAGGCTTCCCTGAAATCCCATCCTTCCTGGTTTCTAATAGAACAATAGTATTCCATGACATACATATATGACAGTTTGCTAAGCCATTACCCAATTGAAGGACATTTACTTGATTTCCAATTCTTTGCCACCACAAACAGGGCTGCTATAAATATTTTTCTACAAGTGATGTTTTTACCCTTTTTCTTCATTTCTTCAGGATATAGACCCAGTAGTGGTACTGCTGTGTCAAAGGGTATGCACAATTTTGTTGCCTTTTGTGCGTAGTTCCAAATAGCTCTCCAGAAAGGTTGGATGAGTTCACAGATTCAAGAACAGTGTAATAGTGTCCCAGATTTTCCACATCCCTTCCAACAAAGATCATAATCCTTTCTGGTCATATTGGCCAATCTGAGAGGTGTGAGGTGGTACCTCAGAGAAGCTTTAATTTGCATTTCTCTAATAATTAAGGATTTAGAGCATTTTATCTTATGGCTATAAATTGCTTGGATCTCCTCATCTGTAAATTGCCTTTGCATATCCTTTGACAATTTGTCAATTGGGGAATGGCTTTTTGTTTGAAAAATATGACTCAGTTCTCTGTATATTTTAGAAATGAGTCCTTTGTCAGGATCATTAGTTGTAAAGATTCTGTCTCAATTTACTACATTTCTTTTGATCTTGGTTACAGTGGTTTTATCTGTGCAAATGTTTTTTTAATTAAATGTAATTGAAAATATCTAATTGATTTTTGGTGATGTTCCCCAACTCTTCCTTAGTCATAAACTGCACCCCTTTCCATAGATCTGACAGGTAAACTAGTCCTTGATCTTCGAATTTGCTTATAGTATTGTTTTTTATGTCTAAGTCCTGTAACCATTTGGATCTTATCTTGGTAAAGGGTGTTAGGTGTTGGTCTAATCTAAGTTTCTTCCATACTACCTTCCAATTATCCCAGCAGTTTTTTATCAAAGAAGGAGTTTTTATCCCAATGACTGGACTCATTGGGTTTATCAAACAGCATATTACTATAATCATCTCCTGCTTTTACACCTAGTCTATTCCACTGGTCTATTTCTTAGCCAATACCAAACAGTTTTGATGACTGATGCTTTATAATATAATTTTAGATAAGGTAGGGCTAAGCCACTTTCTTCTGCACTTTTTTTCATTAAGCTCCTGGCAATTCTTGATTATTTATTTCTCCATATGAATTTACTTATAATTTTTTTCTAACTTTAAAGTAATTTTTTGGAATTTTGTTTGGTAGGGCACTAAACAGATAGTTTAGTTTTGGTAGAATTGTCATTTTTATTATATTAGCTCTACCTATCTATGAGCAGTTGATATTTGCCCAGTTATTTAAATCTGACTGAATTTGTGTGAGAAGTGTTTTATAATTGTTTTCAAAAAGTTTCTGAGTCTGTCTTGGCAAATAGACTCCCAAGTATTTTATATTGCCTAAGGTTACTTTGAATGGGATTTCTCTTTCTTGCTCTTCCTGCTGTATTTTGCTAGACATACAAAGAAAAGTTGAGGATTTATGAGGGTTTATTTTATAACCTGCAACTTTGCTAAAATTGCTAATTGTTTCCAGTAGATTTTTGGATTATTTCTTGGGATTCTCTAGGTAGACCATCATGTCATCAGCAAAGAGTTAGAGTTTTGTCTCTTCCTTCCCAATTCTATTTCCTTCAATTTCTTTTTCTTCTCTAATTGCTGATGCTAACATTTCTAATACAATATTGAATAGCAGTGGTGATAATGGGCTCCCTTTTTTCACCCCTGATCTTATTGGGAATGCCTCTAGCCTCTCCCTATTGAGTATAATGCTTGTTGGTGGTTTCAGAGAGATACTGCTAATTATTTTAAGGAACAGTCCATTTATTCCTACACTCTCTAATGTTTTTAATAGGAATGGATGCTGTATTTTGTCAAAAGCTTTTTCAGTATCTATTGATATGATCATATGATTTCTGATAGATTTGTTGTTGATATAATTGAGTATACTAACAGTTTTCCTAATATTGAACCAACCCTGCATTCCTGGAATAAATCCTACTTGATCATAATGTATCATCCTAGTCATAACTTCTTGTAATCATTTTGCTAAGATTTTATTTAAGATTTTTGCATCTATATTCATCAGGGAAATAGATCTATAATTTTCTTTCTCTGTTTTAACTCTTCCTGGTTTAGGTAACAGCACCATATTGGTTTCATAGAAAGAGTTCATAGAAAGAGTTAGGCAGAGTTCCTTCTTTCTCTATTTTTCCAAAGAGTTTATATAAGAATTGGAAGCAATTGTTCCTTACATGTTTGGAAGAATTCACTTGTGAATCCATCAGGCCCTGGGGATTTTTTTTAGGGAGTTCAATGATGGCTTATTGAATTTCTTTTTCTGAGATAGGGTTGTTTAGGTATTTAATCTCTTCTTCATTTAACCTGGGCAACATATATTTTTGTAAATATTCATCCATTTCACTTAGATTATCAAATTTATTGGCAAAAAGTTGGGCAAAATAATTTCAAATTATTACTTTAATTTCCTTCTCATTGGTGGTGAGTTCACTTTTTTCATTTATGATGCTAGCATTTCAGTTTTCTTCTTTCTTTTTTTAAATTAAATTGACCAGAAGTTTATCAGTTTTATTGGTTTTTTCATAATACCAACTTTTGATTTTATTTATTAATTCAATACTTTTTTTGCTTTCGATTTTATTAATTTCTCCTTTAATTTTTAAAATTTCTAATTTGGTATTGGGTATTTTTGATTTGTTCTTTCTCTAATTTTTTTAGTTGCCTGTTTACTTCATTGATTTCCTCTTTTCCAACTTATTCATGTAAGCATTTACAGCTATAATACATCCCCTGAGAGTCACTTTGAATGAATCCCATAGGTTTTGGTATGTTGTTTCATTATTATCATTATCTGGGATAAAATGGTTAATTCTTTCTATAATTTGTTTTTTGGTCCACTCATTTTTTAAAATGAGGTTATTCAGTTTCCAATTTGTTCTGGGTCTATATCTCCTTGGCCCAGTATTGCATATGACTTTTATTGCACTGTGATCTGAGAAAGATGTATTCACTATTTCTGCCTTTCTGAAATTGATCATTAGGTTTTTATATCCTAGTATATGGTCAATTTTTGTATAACTTCCATATACTGCAGAGAAAAAGGTATATGCCTTTTTATCCCCATTCAGTTTCCTCCATAAGTCTACCATATCTAATTTTTCTAACAATCTAGTTACCTCCTTAACTTCTTTCTTGTTTATTTTATGATTCAATTTATCTAGAGCTGAGAGTGGGAGGTTGAGGTCTCCCACTAGTAGAGTTTTGCTGTCTATATATTCTTGTAGTTCTTCCAGCTTCTCCTCTAAGAATTTGGGTGCTGTCCCACTGGGTGCATATATATTTAGTATTGAAATGACTTTATTATCTATGTTACCTTTTAGGAGGATAAAGTTTCCTTCCTTATCTCTTTTAACACTATCTACTTTTGCTGCTGCTTTTTTCTAAGATACAGATTGCTACCCCTGCTTTTTTTACTTCAGTTGAAGCAAAATATATTTTGCTCCAACCTTTTACCTTTACTCTATACATATCTTTCTGCTTCAAATGTATTTCTTGTAAGTAACATATTGTAGGATTCTAGTTTTTAATTCACTCTGCTATATGCTTACATTTTAAGGGGGAGTTCATCCCATTCACATTCAAGGTTATGATTACTAATTCTTCATTGCCTTCCATGCTATCTTCCCTCTGTTTGTATTTTCCCACTTCTCTCCTTTATCCTTATTCCCTAGTATTTTGTTTCTAAATACCACCCCTTCAGTGTTTTTGCCCTCCTATATCGCCCCCTCCCCTTTCCCCTTTCCTTGTTTCCCTTTTCCCTTCCCTTCTTTTTGTTATTCCCCCCTTTCCCCCTTCCCTTTCTCTGCCCCCCCTTTTCCCCTTTTAATACTTGAAAGGTGGGATGTTTTATAAGTTAATTGAGTATGTGTAGGTTGACTTTAAGCCAAGTCTGATGAGAAGAAGATTCAGGTGTTCTTCATCTGCTCCCTTCTTCCCCTCTATTACCATAGGTTTTTTGTACCTCTTAGTGCAATGAGATTTACCCCATTCAATCCCCTCCCTCCTCCCATCTCTTTCCTTTCCCCCTTTTTACGGAGGTAGTATTTTTTAGATCATTCTCCCCAAGTCATAGATAATTCTGAGTGTCTGTCCCTTCTAGTTCGGTATATTCTATTGAATAGAGTCAAAATTCCTGAGAGTTATTAGAATCTTTCTCCCAAATGGGGTTAAAGCCAGTTACATCCCATTAGATAGCAGTCTCATGGATAGGTCATGAATGTCCATCATTTCTGGCTAGGTATATTCTCTCTGTTAGAGTTACAATTCTCAAGACTTAAGAGAATCTTTTTTCCCCCATGCTGGGATGTAGCCAGTTTCAATTTACTGGATAGAATTTTTTTTTCCTTTTACCACCCCCTACCTTTTTGTAAAGCTTTTCATGTGTCTCTTGAACCTCCTGTTTGATGTCCAAATTTTCTGTTTAGCTCTGGTCTTTTCATCAGAAATTTTTAGAATTCTTCCATTTCGTTAAATGTCCATCTTTTTCCCTGGAAGAGAAGGCTCAGTTTTGCAGGATAGTGGATTCTTGGCTGCATTTCAAGCTCCCTTGCTCTTCAAAATATCTCATTCCAGGCCCTTTGATCCCTTACGGTTAATGCAGCCAGGTCCTGCATGATCCTTACTATGGCTCCTTGATATTTAAATTGTTTCTTTCTGGCTGCTTGCAGAATTTTCTCTTTTATCTGATAGTTCTGCAGTTTGGCCACAACATTCCTTGGTGTTTTCATTTTAGGATTTTTTTCTGGCGGGGATCAATGTACTCTTTCAATAACTACTTTGCCCTCCAATTCCATAATATCAGGGCAGTTTTCCATCACTAGATCCTGTAATATTAACTCCAGGCTTTTTTCCTCTTCAATGATTTCAGGAAGTCCTATAATTTTCAGGTTACCCCTCCTCAATCTATTCTCAAGCTCAGTGGTTTTGTTGATGAGGTATTTTACATTTTCTTCTATTTTTTCTATTTTTTGATTTTAACTGACTCTTGCTGTCTCATGGAGTCATTAGTTTCTGTAGATTCCATTCTTTTTGTTGGGAATGAGTTTTCTTCATTAACCTTTTGCTACTCCTTTTCCAATTGGTCAATTCTACTTTTGAAAGAGTTTTCCATTTGACCAATTGAGGTTTTGAGAGAATTATTTTCTTTTTGCATTTGCCCAATTGAGGATCTGAGAGAATTATTCTCATTTTGTATTTTTCCAATTGAGGATATGAGAGATTTATTCTCATTTTGTATTTGTCTAATTGATGATGTGAGAGATTTATTCTCATTCTGTAATTGTTCAATTGATGATCTGCGAGATTTATTCTCCTTTTGTATTTGCCCAATTGTACTTTCTAAGGTTTTGTTTTCTTCTTGCAAGGTATTAATTGTCTCTCCTACATTTTTATGCTCCCTCCTTATTTCTTCAAGGAAGTCTTTCTGTGCTGAAGAGGTTCCAAGTCTCTCTGAGTTAGGGTCTTTCCCTTCCAAGAATTTTTCTATGGATCCTCTTTTCTGCTGACCCTTCTTCATTCTGCTAAGACCTGAGTTGGGGAGGGGCTGGTTCACAGGGGCTTGGGATTGCTAAAGTCTTCACTCACTGAGTGAAATTTCTCTGGCTGGTCAGTAGGTGGTGTCGGTTGCTTTCTCTGGAGTGTCTGTGACCTTGATTGAGGCCTTCTCCCTTTGCTTGAAGGGAAGAGTTGGAGTTATTGAATTCTTTTGCCTTCAATCAATGGTGGGCTTTACCCTGGCCTGAGGTCATTCCTCAGCTGGGCTGTTTCTTCTGCTCACACACCTGGGCCTGAGGCAGAATTAGATTGCATTTGTTTGTTTGGAAGGAGGTCTGAGTTGTAATGGGACTCAGAGTTCCTCAGACCAGAGGAGCCCAGGGATGGTGTCCACAGCTCTCCTGCTCCAGGACTCTGGGGCCCTCAGACTCCAGGTTCCAATTCAGCTGCTTATCTCGCTGATTGGGGCTGATCCTCCCTCTGAGCCCAGACTCACCTGCCTGAATTTGGCCAAAGCTGCTGCTGGTGCCAAATCCTGAGTAGATGTTCTTTCTCCTAGCTTTTCTTTCTGGGTTTTGTGGGTTGGATTTCTTTTAAGAGGTTTGTTTCATGTGATAGATGGGGAAGAGTTCAGGAGACTTTAGAACTGTGCCTGTCTTCTCTCCACCATCCTGGCTGGAAGTCATTAGATAGCTTTTCAACCACTTTTTCTTCATTAAAATCTTGGTCTGGAGTTTAGATAAATCAGATGGGAGGGAAAGTGACCTACAAGAATCTCAAGATAAATGGGAGTTTTATTCTTATAGACTATAGAGAGGGATTAAAAAAACAACTAGAATTCATATTCCCTGATTTCAGGCATCCAAATATTTCATTGTAGCTTTTGTCACTGAGAAGATAGTTATAAAATATATTTTACATGAAAGAGTTCTTTTGGGGTGGCTAGGTAGCTCAGTGGATAAAGCATGGGCCCTGGAGTCAGGCTTACCTGGGTTCAAATCCAGTCTCAGACACTTAATAATTACCTAGGTGTGTGGCCTTGGGCAAGCCACTTAACCCCATTTGCCTTGCAAAAACCAAAAAAAAAAGTTCTTTTACTCACAAAGGGAAACATTCAACATCAAAGTAGCACTTTCCTTAAAATGAGACTGTAATTTTTTTTAAAAAGTCTATTACCAACTAGTAGAATTTTGCCAATACTTATAGCACAAGCCCTAACCAATACAAATTCAGATTAAATAATGGGCACTCATGTCCCTAAGGCTAGTTATTGCAGCAAAGAAACAAAAGTCCCTATCATTTCCCATCTTGTCACTCCTATTGTACCTCTCCTTCATCCATCAAACCAGACTATCATCACAGTCCATGCCTGCTAGGAAATAAATCATTAGGCAATGATAATGGCTGGAATAATTTAGCCTTATCACCTTGAATATTTTTTTTCTTTTCTTACTCCTAAACCCCTCTGGGAATTATATGCTACTCCATATTTTTGTGTGTCTTCACCCACTACAGCTCCATTACTTGGCCACCATACATTCCCCTATAAGTATTATTTCTGCCACTAGAGCAGCAATTCTTTGAAAGAAAGGATGGTTTCACTTCTCCATTTGTATTTACAGTTTTTAACATACTGCCTGAAATATTTAAGTCTTCATAACCTCATTCAATTATACTTCATTCATTCATCCTGTATTTATTCATGTTGACCTACTCCTGTACTCACATTTTCATTTGAGATTTCTATTATTCTATGTACCAGTTACTTGATATTTATAAATTTGCAAAAAGATCTATAGCTGCAGACAAAAAAGAAATAAGAAGTAACAAAGAAAATTTACTAGATATCAGCAAATTGAATACATTTTTGTAGCATTTAAAAGTTCATCCTATCATGGAGTAGTAAATTAATATAATTTATGAAGTTATAGAAGTTATGATAGTATATATATATATTAAAGATACTTTAATCCAATCTCCTAATTTAAGAAATAGTCAAAGTTATGTTCTGAGAAATTAAGAGGCCTGACCTAGGAACAAATCAAGGTTGTGATCAATATTCTTCTGAAGTATTATAAAGGAAACCAATTATATTAAGTTATGACTATCAAAATACTGATATTTCTAAGTTCATAGACCTTATGGAATCCCCTTAGAAAGTCATAAACTCTTGATTAAAATTCTGTGATGTAGACAGATAACCTATTATATGTTACATTTTTTTCCTATTAAAAAGTGTGTATACCTGCCAGACACAAAAAGATTGGAGTGATATACTTTTAAAAGAAAAAAAGAAAAAAAAAGCCAGATGTCAAATCACTGATTTAGTTATAAATAAAACTCATGACCAAAAAAAAACATTTCTAATTTTTCATTATAATATGGGAGTCACTGAGTTATTGAACAATATGCTTGTGGAGCATGAATCCCCAGGAAAAAAATGAAATTGTAAAGGCTTTAAGATTTGAACTGGAAATAGACAAAATTTCAATAGTCTCATACAAGTAGGACTAAATTTTAGAGTTTCATTCCAAGGGTATTAAAAATGACATTTTAAGTTATCAAATAGTTCTTGTGATATGTATATACATATATATATATATATATACACACACACACATATATATGTGTGTGTGTGTGTGTGTGTGTGATAAATATAATTTAAAATACATGCATTATTAACATAAGTACCAGCAGAGGGAAGCAGTACCTCTGTTGGCAAAAGTCACAAATCCCCAAATTATTAAAATGTAAAAAAAATCTACCATAATAACTTAGACTTTAAGGATTGTAGTTGAGGTGTTTTGTTCCTTTAGTTTTGTTTTGTCCCTAAAACTAAAAATTCATAGATTTTACAATATTATGGTTTTAGTTGAGTATGTTTTAAAAAACCCAACTTATTCTAATATACACATAAAGCTAATTATGCATTTTTTGTTGTAGTGACATTCTTCATGACTCATTCCTATAAAACCTGATTCTTCAAATTTTTATATTGATTTAGTTTACGTGATGTCATGAAATGCATAATTTCATAAGAATACATTTGCATTCTCTACACACATGAGTTACTCTAGGAAAAGAATACAATTCAAAATTTTGGACTTTATTATTTCCATAGCAGCTTTTAGCTACTTGTAGAACCCACAGATCCTATCTGTGTTATGAAATAGAACAAAAATGCAACACAGCCTCTGCAATTCCACTTGATCTTCAAAGTTGTAATTCGTCAACTAAGTTCATTTCAAGGAATTTAGATTTTTTAAAAAATTACCTTCCACAATTTAAACTTTAATATATCTATTCTTATTAATGAAACCTTAATTCAAATTTGCAGATCACAAATCGTTTCATGATGCAATAAAATCGACTTTTGAATGAGAAAAAATACTTCCTGTTGAAAAAGAATATATAAAACAGAAAATACAAAAAATTGTAGGAATAGAAGAAAACCATATCAGCTTCATAATAGCCATGTTATTTTTAAAAAGCAAGAGAAATAAGGTGAAAATATATTTCAAATTACATTTAGTTTTCTATTTGAGGTGGATAATATTCTTCCTCAAGACATCTTTGGATGTCTTGGATCACTTTCATAATCAGAATAGTTGTCTTTTACAAGTGGTCATAATTATAATATTACAGTTTCTGTGTATAATATTCTTTTTTAACTTAACTTTGAATAAGATCATATTCCACCAATTCATAACCCATCATCAATTCTTCCCATGCTTTTTCTGCAACGAAAACTATGAAAAAATAATTTCATATAGCAAAAAAGTATTCCATCAAATTCATATGCTATTTATTCTTCTATTTCTTAATTTATGAACATCGTCTCAATTTTCAAATCATTGCTAGAATAGAGTTGCTAAAATATTGTATATAAAATATAAATATATGTATATATATACATATTATTCATATATATATATTTATACACACACACACACACACACACACACACACACACACACAGGACCTTTTGCCTTTTGTATTTTCTTTGATTTAGTAGTGGCTGGATCAAAAGGTATACACAGTTTTATAGTCTTCCAGAATACTTAGAGTAGTTCACAGCCACCCAAACAATTATTTAGTGTATTAATTTTCACTCAAACCTTCCAGCATGCCATTTCTAAACAATGTGAGGTGATTTAATTCACTTTTCTTTAATCAATGATTTGAAGCAGTTTTTTATATGACTAGAGATCACTTTGATTTCCTTGCTAAAAAGTGTCATTCCTATGCTTTGACATTTTATCAACTGGAAAGAGCTTTTTTTTTTATGAAATTCATTTGGTTTCCCATATATTTTGGAAAAGAATCCTTAATCAGAAAAATTAGTTATGAAAATTGTTTCCTGACTTTCTGTGTTCCTTCTTATTTCGGTTGCATTGATTTTATTTTTCCATAACCTTTTAAATTTAATTATTTATTATTTCTGATTTGTTGTTTGATTCACTTTTTCTTTTAAAATTAGATTATTTAATTTCTAATTAACTTTTCCCATAGTTTTTATTACACATAATTTTAATTGCATTATGATCTGAAAAATATGCATTTAATATTTCCACAAGTGATTGTGAGATTTTTATACCCTAGGTAAATAATCAATTTTTGTGAAGTGCCATGTACCACTGAGAAAAATATATAAACCTTTCTATCCCCATTAAGTTTTCTCCAGAAATCTATCATTTCTAATTTTTCTAAAATTCTATTCACATTCTGAATGGCTTTCTTATTTATTTTGTGGATAGATTTACCTAATATTGATAGAGGATGGATGAAGTATAGTTTTGATATCTATATATCTTCCTGTAACTCATTTAACCTCTAAGAATCTTTATGTTATAAGATTTGCTCCGTATGTTTAGTATAGATATTAATGCATTTTAGCAAGATTTAGTTTTCTTCCTTATCCTTTGACTTAGATCTATTTTTACTTTTGGTTTTGCTATCCTTTTTTTTTCTTTTTACTTCAGCTGAAGCATAAAATATTCTGCTCCAGTATTTTACTATTACTCTGTGTGTATCTCTCTGCTTCAAATATGTTTCTTGTAACCAAGATCTTTTAGGATTATGGTTTGTAACCCACTTTGCTATCCATCTCTTTATTAAGGGAGATTTCACTCCATTTATATTCACAGTTATGATTAGTAACTCTATATTAACCTCTACCCTATTTTTCTCCTGTATGTACTTTTCTCTATTCTTTAACCCTATTCACCCTCACCAGTGTTTTATTCCTGACCATGAGCTCCCTCAATATGTTCTCCCTTCCCTTTCCCGCTTTTACTTCTATCTCATTTCTACCCTCCTTTCTATCACAACCTCCTTACCTTTTCTTTTGCTTTCCTCTTCTAGTTCCCTGTATGTTACAGTATAATTGTAAACCCAACTAAATATATGTTATTACTTCTTTGAATGAAATCTGATAATAGTAAGATTCAAGCAATTCTTAACTCTACCATTCTTTCCTTCTATTGTAATTGATATTTTGAGTCTCTTCATGTGATGTAAATTACCCTATGCTGCCTCCCTTTAGCTCTTTTTACAGTACAATTCCTTTTTATACCTTATTTTTTTATATCACCACATCACAATCAATCTATGCTCATACCCTCACTAAAAGTATATTCCTTCTAATTGAGATTGATTTCTCAAGACTTGCAAGTGTCATCTTCACATGAAGGTTATAAACAATTATTCTTAATGAATGTATGCATATGTATATTCAATGTTCTGTTTCCTTTTTTATTCACATCTTGAATCTTGGATTTGAGAATTGAATTTTCCATTCAACTCTGATATTTTCATCAGAAAAGTCAGAAAGATGCCTATTTTTTTCAATGTCCATCTTTTCCCTGAAAAAGTATGCTCAATTTTGCTGGGTAGTTGAAATTTGGTGGAATCATTAGCTTCCAGTTGCCCAACTCTAATTTTTGAGGCCTTGTTTCCTTCAGTGAGCTTTTGTAACTTTTTTTCCCCATTTGATCTATTCTGCTTTTCAGAGTTCTTTTTTTTGTTCTACCTCTTTTACCATTAGGTCAAATCTGTTTTGTAAGTTGTTATTTTCTCCATTTTTTTGTGCTTCATTTTACTAAACTATAATTCTCTTTTCATATTTTTTCATCACTTTGTTTTCTGTAGCCATTTTTCCTTTATCATTATTATTTCTTTCTTCAATTCCTCTAGGAATTCTTTTTGGACTTTTATCTAATTAACATTTTTTCTTTAAGGTTTTTGTTGTAGCTTTTTTCCATCTTAGTATTTTTTAAGTTTTTATCTTTGTGTTCTCTGCTACCATTATATGGTACTGTTCTTTTTTGTTGTTTCCTCATTTACCCTGTCTATTTCTTGGCTTTGAATTTTATGTCAAAGTTAAACTTTGCTCATGCAGGTATGTGGAAGCATTTTCCCAAGCTTCAGGAACTCATGTTTAATAAAATTCTTTCTGTGAGTGGCAACAATTTTTCTTTAAGAATAAACAAATACCTGTCAATGCACAGAATTATGTTCAGTTCATTCAAGGTGAACTTCAAATTCCAGTTAAATGGATTGGTGTAGGTAAATCCAGAGAATCAATGACTGAACTCTTTTAAGGACTGCCAATGCAGGAAAGAAGCACATTCCTCCCTCCCAAAAGAAAGGAAGAAACAAAGAAGAAAAACACTGCTTATTCTTAAACATTTTATTTTTAATCTGCAAAGTCAAGAATATGGACACTGAATGGAAATATGTGCTACAGTTGTTTTCAGATTTTAGGATCAATGGCTGCTGTGAAAAGAAACTTTGGCATATTCCAGTGTCAGCTTTCTTTAGCTGGCATAAATGCCAGATTATTTTTTCTCCTGCTGCTCATGGTGCCACATTTTCTTTTAGTGTTTAGTCATAATATAGTTCACATTTAAAAAAATCTAAGGTAGAGAACTCCTTCAAATGTATTTTATTTTCACCATTGTCTGTGTGCTGTCATTGGGGTTACCCACAAACCTTATGCAGTTTTGCAGAAATACTTTTACATTCTGATCATTCAAATTCTGTCATTGTAATCTTTGCTGTTAGAGTAAATGATTAAAGGAAGAAGGTTCTGGTCATTTTTGTAATGCTGTAAATTCTGTTTAAATTGTGAGCTGTTTCTTTTGTCCAGAGACTATTGCCAGTTGGAGGACACACACAGGTTCTTTAATTTGTAAACACAGCATGGAGACCTTGATTTCTGTGAATTATTTAATATTTTAAACATTTATTTGGACAAAAGATAAAAAGTCACCCACAAAAATCTGGATATTGTAAAAGGTTAATTTAAAAAAATTTAAAAACTAGTCTGATATTTGGTGGCTTTGATTCTTTATGATTTCAGACAACTCAGAAACATGTACCTTGTTTTTTGTACCTTAGCATTGTTCTTCCATCTGATGGGCTTATTCTTCAACATTGTGCCTACAGCTTATGCCAATAAAATCACATGTTGCCAAATGCACCATCTAGCCTCCCCAAATTGTAAATAATATTTAGATGATTGTATTTCTTTCCTGTAAGAAAAGGGGGGCACAATTTTGAAGATTAGGCTTAAATTATATTGTTATTATTAAATGGGATATTATTAAATGGGATATTTTAAATTTAAAAAAAAGAATAAACAAACAAAAAAAAGGTTTAGTCAACTAGATGGTAAAATGGACAGATCACCAACTCTGGAGTAAAGAGAACCTGAATTTCCAATTGATCTCAGACCCTAGATGTTTACTTATTGTGTAAATCTGTACAAGTCACTTAACACTGACTGCCTCACAAAAAAACACCAACAACACTAAAGTTCTGAGTACAGTTGCCTCTACCCTTCTCTGGCAATGTCCTTGACTTTTATTATAGCTCAATAGATCAGTTATATTACTTTATTATTAGCAAATTAGGAAAGAATTTCTTATAATCTATTATGAACTCTGGATTACTTTCAAGATATTTACTTTTAGGGGCAGCTAGATGTACAGTGGAAAGAGATACAGTTCTGGAATCAGGAGTACCTGAGTTCAAATCCGTCCTCAGACAATTAATAATTACCTAGCTGTGTGGCTGTGGGCAAGCCACTTAACCCCATTGCCTTGCAAAAAAACCTAAAAAAAAGAGATTTACTTTTGATATATCTCACTAAAGTCTGAAATACTCTTTTGTTTTTTAACTTTAAGAAAAGATTTGAAAAGAAGTACTTGTTACCTTCAGAATGTCAATGTCACTTCGTTTCACCCATATTTCCTATATCTGAATCGCTAAAAAAAAATTTTAGTCACTCAGTTTTCTACCTAGATGGTAAAACATGTTAAATCTTTGCAAATGACTCATTTCACTCAGCTAAATGAAGCAGGAGATGGAAGTTTCTATTTCTATGCTTAAGACAGAAACAATTTATAGAGATGTACTCTTACATTACACAGAGAACTTGACATTTTTTTCTTAACTTCTTCTTCCTTTGAAAATCCCCATGTTAGGTGATGTTCAACCTTGAAGGACTCACTCATTCCATCAGTGCAACAATCGGGAACAATTTTGGGCTGTCTGCAAAGGAGAGTACCATCTGTATCCAGATAAAGAGCTGTGGAGTTGGAACAAAGTTCAAGAACTATTCCCTTAAATTTAGAAAAAAACCAGATATCTTATTGTCTGATCTTGTTACCTCTTAGACTTCTCTTCTCTTCCTTAAGGATATGATTTCTCTCTCATCACACTCAATTTGGATCAATGTACAACATAGAAACAAAGTAAAGACTGACAGATTGCTTTCTGTGGTGGTGTGGAGGGAGGGAAGTAAGTTTTTGGGGAAAATTGTAAAACTCAAATAATATCTTTAATAAAAAAACAATTCAATAAAAAAATCCCCATGTTACTTTTTTAATGAACCCTTCCAAAAATCACACATCACAAATAATCCTTGTCAGGTAGACCATAAGTTAAAGGAACAATTTAGATGCAATCAAGTTCAAATAATAACTTATATCTATAATTCCCTTAGGTCAACATTTATTACTTTATGTTTTGAAATTAAGTTCATGTTCATACTTAATACATAAAAATTTTTAAAAAAAATTTTTAAAAATCATTTTTCAACTACTAATACTAGACTACCATTTACTCCTATCAAGAAAATTGGCAACTAAATTATATTACCATGCTAAAAAGCAATTAAAATCAATCTTATTTGAATTTATAATTCATAAAAGACTTAAAAGTATATAAAATAAGATTGGAATTGTTTCTAGCAAAACAATAAACAAAGACAGGTGAGGGAGACAGCATTAGAAGACCTTTGAGGAGGGGGGGGAAGAGAGAGACAGAGACAGAGACAGAGACAGAGATAGAAGAAACCCGAATGGAGGGAAATACCCTAATTAGTAAAAATAACTAAAAGAGAATGAGATGAATGTATTCTCCAATACAGAAGTAGAAAGCAGAACATATTAGGAAACAAAATCTAATGTTTTTGCTCTTTGTAAGAAACACATTTGAAACAGAAAAATATCTATACTGATTATAATAAGAGACCTGAGCAGAATCTATTATATATTAGCTAAAGTTAAAAAGGCAGAAGTTTCAATCATGATCACAGAAGAAACAAAAGTATAAATTGACTGAATTATGAGATAGCCAGGGAAACTGCATTTTGCTAAAGTTTACCACAGACAATGAAGTGATATTAACACTAAAAATATATGAACCAAACAGTATATCATCTATATACTTAAGGAAAAGTTAAGAGTTGGAAGAAGAAATAAAAAAGTAAAACAATAAATTGAGTACAGGAACTCTTCTAAGAAATTAATAAATTTAACCATAAATAAATAAAAAAGAAGGATATGGAAAGAATCTTAGAAAAGTTAGATACAATAGGCATCTGCAGAAAACTGAATAGGAGAAGAAAGGAGTTTGTCTTTTCTTAGCTATACTTGATACAGTTACCAAAACTGATCATATATTAAAGCATAATGATCTCACAGTCAAATGAGAAAGACAAAAATGTTAAATGCATCCTTTGTAGATTAAATCATAATAAAAATAGTTTTATTAAATGGTCTTGGAACTATGGATCAAAAGTAAATTTGAAACTAAATAATCTAATCATATACAATTAGTTGGTCAAAAAAACTATAGAAACAATCAATTATTTAATTTACAATAATGACAATAATGATGCAATATGCCAGCAGTTGTGGAAAGCAGCTAAAATGGTACAAAAGTGAATATTTTAATCTCTTATTCTAATCATCAATTAAAAGGAGAAAGACTAAATCAGTGACATAATCATGTATCCTATTAAACTAGAAAGAAATTATAATTTTTAGAAAAACTTTAATTAACCCCCTAAAAAAAATCCTGAAAATCAAAATAGACATTGATAAAATTGTAAAGAAAACAGTGAAAATAAAAAGAAACCACAATGAACTAAAAAAAAGTAGCACTGGTTTTATGGGAAAAAAGATAAAAGGTTGTTTAATTTGAAGTACGAGAATTACAAATGAAATAAATACACCATCAAAAATGATTTTTAAAGGCCTAAAATTTCAACTATATTTACCTACTCCTTCATAGGTCTATAGATAGCTGGGTACTAATTTGGTCTAGGTGCTTCTTTACCTCCCAGGAAACTTAAAGAACTAAGAATAAATGATGAAAGGTGTGGTTGTGAGTGGGCCATATTTGTTCAGCCTCAAGCTCAACCTCAAGGATGCCGTTTAGGATCCTTCATTTTCATATTACCTCTCCACTACCAAAGTGCCTTTCCTTTGCAACATACTGAGATTTACCAACTCCAATGGGTCCCCTCATCCAAGCTTCCCCTGTCTATAACTTCATTGGGTAACGTGAAGATTTATCTAAAATATGATGGCATCTTTATGAACAAAAGTAAGTCCTTAAATAAAAGTCCTTAAATAAAGAGCCTTGCTATGCTTGTCCTAATATTTCTCTTCTCAGGTGAAATTTATACCAGAAACCAGAAGAATAATTGAATATATCAATAATAAAAACAATAAATCATATAAATATATTAAAAGATGCAGAAAAATTTTTAATAAAATACAATACCCATCCCCATTAAAAACCATAGAAAGCATAGTAATGAAGTTTTAATTTTATTTTAATTTAATGAATTAAATAAATTTATTGATTTTATTATATTTTCATCCTAGATAAAGATGTAACCCTTCTCCCCAAATAAATGCATTTTCATTTATTTCATCAAATATTTTCCAATTACAAGGAATGTGATATCAACATGTGAAGTCTTACAAAAAATTTCTTTATTATGTATATTGTAAAAGAAAAATACAGAAAATTTTATTAGATTTTTATGTGAAAATTCACCCCAATTATTTCTAGTACTTAATTTTATCAAGAATATTTTTCACTTTTTATTAAGTTTGACTAATTTTTTTTTACATTTTTAATGTGTTAGATTTGATTTGTTTTCATTTTCTCCTGTTTTGTTGCTATTTCTACTAAATTAAAATGCTAAAGACTTGTGGATTTATTTTGTGCCTTTTACTACTACAACCTTCACTGAATAGCCAAGATTTTCAAAATAAAACATGTTTATAAATAATGTTTTTGTTTCCTTTTTTTGACAATCTTCATTCCTTATTTTGGGAAGATCTTTTATTGTTATCATTAGTTGTTCTAGAAGTACACAAAAATAATAGTGAGAAAATGAAAGATTTATATATTCTCCCTTTATTTGTAGGGACAATTTCTAATAGTTTTCAATTGAAAATAATGCTATGTCTTAGTTTAATATTTCTAGTTTTAATCATCACTAAAGAGCATTTTTATATTTACATATTATATGGGGTTTTTTTTTTTTTTGGTTTTTGGTGGTGTTTTTTTGGTAAGGCAATGGGGTTAAGTGGCTTGCCCAAGACTACAAAGCTAGGTAATTATTAAGTGTCTGAGGCCAGATTTGAATTCAGGTACTCCTGACTCCACTGCACCATCTAACTATCCCACATTATATGTTTTTAAAAGCATTTATTAAATTTTTTCCTCAGTATGCATCAATTTGAAAAACAATTCCTATGTCTAATTAATGATTTAATTATCATTTAATTATTTTACTATTTTATTTACTATTTAATTATTTTACTAATGTTAAGTCATATTTTCACTTTTGATAAAAGTCACATTTGCTTATACAGGACAATTAACATTTTATATATAATACTATAATCTTTTTTCTTGGGATTTGCTAAATTTTTTTACAACAAAATTACATGCATTGGTCTAGTGTTTATTTTCTCTGGTTCATCCAGGGAAGGAAATAAGAAATATTTTATTCCTTTAAATAAAAGGCAGAAACAGAATGCTCTTTTCTCAATCATTCATAATAATATGTGGAGTATTCCTATTAATATATCATTATATGTATGGGGAAGATTACTTTCAAATTCATCTAAATTAAGAATTTTTTCTTTTGGTAGTTGACCTAAAGTTTATTCATTTTCTTTCTGAAATTGAGTTATTTTATTTATTTATTTATTTATTGTTTCATTGATTTGACTAGTTTATGTTTTTTGGTTAGTTATCCATTTACTTGATTACTTTTTTTCATTTTTGGCATAAAATAGTGCAGAGTATTTTATTTTTAAAGTTTTTGAATGCTATTTTAGTTTACTTTTTCCAATTACATTTGAAGATAGTTTTCAACATTCATTTTTGTAAGTTTCTGAGTTCTACATTTTTCTACCTCTGTCCCTTCCCTTCTTCCTCCCCATGAGATTAATAACATACATATACAATGATTTTTACCATTTCCAAATTAGTGATATTGTAAAAGAAGAACCAGAACTAAAGGGAAAAAATAAGACAGAAAAATATATAAAACAACTCTTAAAAAGTGAAAATATAGACTTCTAGCCAAGATGGTGGGGAGAAGATAGGCACTATGCTAAAGGTCTCCTGATATTCCTGCATATATAATATGAAACAAACTTCTTAAGAGAAATTCAATCGACAAAACCCAGAAAACAAAGCTAGAACATAGACCAACAAGGTCTGTCTCCAGGAATTGTGGGTGAGCCAGGGAGAGCTGAGTACCAGTGGGGGCAGGGTGAGAACCAGACCAACCTAAAAGCCCCAGAAGTTTTGACTGTGGGAGCCTCAGTTGGAGAAACAACTAAGCAACAGAAGGTTTGGTTATGAGAGCAGCAGTCTGGGGTGCTCCAGAGGGGCTGGAGGGCAAGTTCTAGCACAGAGATTTACAGAATGTGGCTGGACATCAGTCTGTTGGGCTCAGCTGTTCTGGGGGACTGAGAGCTCCACTTTCATTTCAGCAGAGTCTTCTTCCCAGAATAAACACAGTAATAGCCCCCTACCCCCACCCCACCTCTCAGGTTCAGGCATGGGCTGCCGAGCTCCTGGGCTGAAAAGAGATTAACATTCTCACCCCAGGGCACAGTACACAACTACTCATGAATAAGCCAAGCTAATATAATAAAAATGACCTGTACCTAAATTGTACCTAAATTAAACTATTTAGTGCCCTACCAATCAAAATTCCAAAAAATTATATTTTCCTCTTGTTATTGGGATACACTTCCATTTTTTGTGCTTGCTTTTTGTTAATTGGGTGTGTGTGTGTGTTTTCACAGAATATTACTTGTAGCAGAGGAAACTGAAATTGCAATCTGTTGGCACATTGGTGATTTCACACAAACCGATAAGACGGTCATCCTTTGCTGCAGAAACCCTAATGGCACTTTCCCTATTGTCATACTCAGAACATTGCCAATTTCTTCCTTCCCTGGTTTTCCTTTTAACCCTTTTTTCCAAAAAATATTTTAAAGGTTTACCCTACAAATGAAGGCCATCATGTAGCCAAGGGTAGTGGAGAATGGCTGGTGCACACCTGGATGTCACCTCCTAGATGGCAGCTGATTTTTTTTTAACATAATTTCATTAAAAAAATTTTTTTTAAATGTTCACATACAAAATCTCTAAAAGGGAAATATGAGATTAAGGTGCTGAGGTACAAAAAAATACCTGGGGTAGATTTGCTGTTGTTGTTTTTACAATTTGCAATTTCTATGACCTGGGTCAACAACTTTTGGCCAACAACCTCTGGTAATTTTCTTTTTTTGTTATTGTTTTTTCTCCACTTGTTTCTGATTTGTTTGTAAGAATGAAAATGAATTCCCCCCACATTGATGGCTTTGTCCTAAAAACACAGATGTTAAAAAACAAAAATTGTTCTTTTGTCTGGGTGGGATTTCTTTTTCTTGACTTTTTGAAGATTGCTGGGACAAGTACCTTTGAAATGGTTTCCTTTCCTCTTCTATTCTATCACAAATGGAAGTTGTGGTTGCTTGATTTTTTTTCTAAATTAAAAAAAAGTAGCTAACACTATAACAGAAAGGTTTGAAATCAAGATGATACATTCCTTGCTTTGATACTCTGTAGAAGTCTGCTACCCTTTATGATTATCCATCCTCCCTAAATCTTGGTTTTATTAACAGTTGAAATTTGTATTCTCTACTTCAGAGTGACTATGAGTTATTATTATTATTATTATTATAAAATTGTTAGTGTTGCTATTTGTCCTTTCTTGAAGAGGAACAGTACTGTCAAGAAGGTGACTTGCAAGTGAATTTGATTTAAGTGAGGCAAGACTGTGCAAAATCATCAAGCTCACTTTTATCACCAAGTTCATCTGAATCCCAGTGGTAAAATATAGATTGGGAGGATTTAATTTGATCAGAGATACAGTGGGAGACTGTGACCTTTTTAAGCTAAGGCCTTTCCCAGGACTCAGTTTTTCTGAGGCAACATCCTTTGAGTTATTTAAGATTAGGTAAGAAATTAGGGAAAAGATGACCTATCTGCCATTCAAAAAATAAAAGTAACATCTGGGAGGGGAGATTGATGCTAATTACCTAGTTATTTAAAGAATCAAGCAGATTTGTTTCTTTAAGTTCTTCTCTTGTCCACATATAAGTTATATATAATTAATTCTTCCAATTCCAAGTATGATCACTACTGAAATCTATTTCTCCCCTCCCCCCAGCTCTCTCTCTCTCTCTCGCTCTCTCTCTCTCTCTCTCTCTCTCTCTCTCTCTCTCTCTCTCCCCCCCCCCCCTTAGCTTCCCAGGTTTTCTTCAATTCCCAGTTAAAATTTCACCTTCTATATGAAGGCTTTCCTGATTCGCTTTAATTCTCCAGCTTATTTATACATAGTTGTTAAAGGCAGAGAGTATTGTGTGCCTTTCTTTGTCACAGGGATTAACACAATTGCTGGCATATTGCAAATGTTTAATAAATCCTTAATGACGAGTGACATTACATCCTACAAATATATAAGTGATTATCTCTCTTGTTAGATTATTTTTAACCAAGGATTTTTGGGGCAGAGCCAAGATTGTGGTGAGAAGCTAACAAGCTCATGGAATTTTTTCTTACCAAAGATAAATGAAGTCTCTGCACTGACATTAAAACTACAGATCTCCAGGAAAAAGAAGTTTTCAGTGGTAGATATCAAGGAAGATCTTCAGTGAAGGACTGTCTTTTTGGGGGTGGGGGGGGCAGGGAAATAAAGTCCAGCAAGGCAAAAGAGCAGGAAAACCAGTAGGAGGCTTTTAGCCACAGTGCAATACAGATCCCAACAGCTTGATAACAGAATAGACCCAGACAGCTAGATAGCAAGCCAGCAGGGAGGATCCCAATCCCAAACAAAGTCTAAACCCTAAGAACACCAGGTCAAAACAGGACTGGGTTGGGAACAAAACATTGCATAGGCAGAACCTGGACTTAAAGGGGGAAATAAATCTCTGCACCGGTAAAGTTTGGACTACATAGGCAAGATCTTGGCTAACAACAAGCCAGGGATCAGATCCTAGCCCCAGAATAAAAAGCTTATGTCTATACTCCCTATACCCCAGAATAAGAGCTCAGACATATCAAGATGAGTAAAAAAGCTCAAAGATCACCTTCTACAGAGAGCTACTTTACAGATAAAGATGATGGCACTGCCATGTTGGAAGAAGAAATCAGTGAAAAATTACTCATAGTGGAAGCCTCAGAAGAGTCTATGAATTGGACTCAAAAGCAAAAGTTCATAGAAGAGCTTTTAAAAAATTTTTAAAAATCAAACAATAGAGGAAGAAGAAAAATAGTAAAAAAGAAATGAGTCATTCAGGAAAATTATGAAAAATGATCAAAGAAATCTATTCCATTAAAAGCAAAAATAATCAACGTGAAAAGGAAACACAAAAGATAACTGAAGAAAATAAAACCTTAAATATTAGAATTGAACAAATGAAAACAAATGAACCTATAAAACACAAGATTCCCTCAAACAAAATAAAAAGGCTGAAAAATTGAAGAAGATGTAAAGTACCTTTTAGTAAATTAAAAAAGAGCATGGGAAACATCATGAAGGAAATTATCAGGGAAGAGTGTCTAAATCTGCTAGAACAAGAAGACAATATAGTCACTGAAAGAATACACAGAACCCTTCCAGAAAGAAAGTCCAGGATAAAAATTGCATGGGCTGTTATAAATTCCAGAACTCTCAAATAAAGGAGAAAATACTGCAAGCACCAAAAAGGAAACAATTTAAATACACAGGAAACAAAATCAGACTTACATAGGAACTACCAGCCTCAACACTCAAAGTCCAAAGGACCTGGATTACCATATATCAGAGGGCAAAGGACCTGGATTACAACCAGGAATTTACTACCCTGCAAGATTTAACATATACTGTCAGGGAAAAGATGGATGCTCAATGAAATAGAGAATTTCCAAAATTTCTTGACAAAGAGACCAGAACTGAACAGAGAATTCAATCATTAAATACATGACTCAAGAGAGGCATAAAAAGGTAAATGAAAAGGGGAAGAACAAAATAAAACAAAACAAATGTTAGAGAAGACTATCACATTGTATATAACCCTAAAAGAGAAGATAAAACACTTTTAACTCTTGAGAATTGTACTTCTCTTAACATAATTAAAGGGTCAAATATAATTGAGGAGATTGGACAGAGAGGATATGGGTATGGATGGATCTTGTCTCTCCTTTGAAGAGTCCAAGAGGACATTCAAGACAAAAAGCCCTTAAGAAAAATAGGGGTGTTTACTCTAAACTTAAGTGTCTCAGTTTCTTTTGACCTACTCTTATTCTGTTGTGCTCACAAAGCTTTGTGATGAGGACATCATCAGCTGGGTTATCCTAAAACAAAGTCTCCCATAATTTACAATCAAATGTAAATTTCTTACAGGAGTCATTTAGAGTGTCCCAGTACTTAGAGCCCTTTGAGATTCTTCTAATAAATTAAATCAGGGTTTGACTTAAGCCATACTTTACTTAATGAAGGGTTAAGTATCCTGGGCAGGGAGGGGTAGGGAAGTGGGATTCTTTTTAACTAATTAAATCAGAGTTGGATTTAATCCATATTTTAGTTAACAATGGGTTAAGTCAGGGTGGCTAGGTGGCAAGGTGGATACAGCACTGGCCTTGGAGTCAGGAATACCTGAGTTCAAATCTGGCCTCAGACACTTAATAATTACCTAGTTTTGTGGTCATGGGCAAGCCACGTAACTCCATTTGCCTTGCAGAAAACTAAAAGGAAAAAAACAATTGGTTAAGTACTATGGGTGGAGAGGAAGGAAAGTGTGGGAGAAAATGTGTTTGGAGGGAGAGGAACAAATAGTTCATGAAATGATTTGGCTTTGGATGACACTTTGACTCATGGGATTGTGTGTCCTTGGAGACTACTTAAAAAGGGGGTAAGGTAAAAAATGATTATAATTTGATGTAATTCAAGACTCTTATAAGTATACTTATAATGATAAAGAAGAGAGAAAGATACTTAGTAACTTTGAGGCAATGTTGCCTATTGAAAGATCAATAAGCAGTGGATAGAGTACCAGCCCTAGAATCCGGGGGACCTAAGTTCAAATCAAGACTCAGACACTTAATAATTACCTAGCTGAGTGACCTTGGGCAAGTCATTTAACCCCATTGCCTTAAATAAAAAATTAAAAAGAAAAATTAATCAATCAATCTATATGTGATGGTACTTTAATAGTATTTTGAGCTTATCAAGCAATCAGTTAATTGAGCTGGGATTCATGATACCCGATTAATCATACTTGAGAGATAAATAACAGCAGGTGAAGAGGCATAAATATTTATAATTTTAGAGGGAAAGAAAGGAGGGTGTGAAACTGAATAAATTCTATTCAATAGATTTGGCCCAGGGAGAGAATAAGAAAAATTCCCAATTGGGTTTAAAAATCTATCCTACTCTGTAAAGAAGGGCAGGATAGGGGAAGAGAATAAAAAGAAAGAAGGAATTGAGAAAAGGAAAGATAAGGGTATAAGCGAAAAAAATAACAAAACGTTAAATTTTTAAAGAAAAGTTAAAGGGGAAAGGGAGTTAACCTTTAGTGAGGAGGAATAAGAATACAGGAAAATAAAAATTGGGAAGATAGCATGGAGGAAAATACAGAAATAATGATCTGAATAGTAAATAGTAAATGTGAATGGGATTTTTTTTGGACTGTCCAATAAAAAAAATTCAAACAATCATCGGAGTCATCTGATTTTAATTGCCTTGTTTCTTTGTCACCTAAGCAGATAGACAACAGCCCGATGTTAATTTGGGAAACCTTAAGATTTAATGGATGTCAATTGGTTCAGGTTGTGTTCATTTTTTTTTATTTTTCCAGAGAAGGAAATAAATTAATTCTCCATATTTCTTTAATTAAGTGCTCGTTTTATAACTATAGTTCTTAGCCCGATAGCTTGTATCAGATCACATCCTTTTTGGTTATAAAGTATGGAATATCTATCCCTCTCCCAATTTATTAAAATAATGTATTTTTATGAAATAACCATTTTATTTTGACTTATTTATCATATTAGGTAATATACAGATTCAAAGTTGTTATGATTCTCATAGCCACTAAAGCTAGAAACCTATGACCCTTATAATGAATTTAGGATGCCAGAATTGGAGAGTTTTAAAGGAAGATCCATCATAAACAATCTAATCTAACATGTGCATCAGAAAGTATCCTATCCACAACATTTTCTTCCGGGAAGTAAAATCTCATTACATCCTGAAGGAACCAGTTAGAAAAATGAAAATCATTTTTTTTTGTATGGTTTGGGTCCTCCTGATTTAGGTATCAGAGGTATGTTGGTATCATAAAAGGAATTTGGTAGAACTCCTTCTTTTCTCATTGGTGGATATTTAAATTGATGGACATTTTCAAACTCCCTACCACCAGACAAAAAAGAGCTACTATAAATATTTTTGTACATAGAAGTCTTCATTCTTTCAGAATTTCTAACAAAAATTTCTAATTATATATCAAGTTAGAAATTCTGAAAATCAAAGGAGATATTAATAAAATTGAAATAATGGAAACACAATGAAATACAATATCCATTCCTATTAAAAACACAAGAAAGTTTAGGAAGAAATAAAGTTTTTCCTAAAATAATCAATATCCACCTAAACCAACAACAAATATTTTATGTAATGGGAATAAAATTGAAGCATTTTCAATAAGACCAGAGGTAAAACAACGATGCCCATCATCACAATTACTATTCAATATAATATTAGAAATATTAGATTTAGCAATAAGAAAAGAAAAAACCTGAAGAAATCAGGATTGGCAATGAGGAAGGAAAGCTTTCACTCTTTTCAGATGATATGATGGTATTACTTAGAGAACCTGAGACTATCATCTTAAAAACCACCTTGAAATAGTTAGCAAATTCAGCAAAGTAGCAGGATATGAAATAAATCCACGTAAATCATCAGCATTTCCACATATAAACAACAAAGCCCAAGAGCAAGACATCGAAGGAAAAATTCCATTTAAATGGAATTGTAGACAATTGTAGATGATATTAAATTAAATTAATTTAACATTAATTGTAGATAACATTGAATACTTGGGAATCTGTCTTCCAAGACAAACCCAGAAACTGTATGAAAACAATTATAAAGCACTTCTCCCCCAAATAAAGTCAGATCAAAATAACTGGAAAAAATTTGAATCACTCATGGTTAGATTGAGTTTATATAACAAAAATGAAAATTCTAACCAAATTAAATTATTTATTCAATGTCATACAAATCAAACTACCAAATAAGTATTTTACCAAGCTAGAAAAATGAGAAGAGCATTCATCTGCAACAACAAAAGATCCAGAATAGCAAGAGAACTGATGAAAAAAAATGTAATGGAAGGTGGTTTAACTCTACCATATCTAAGACTATACTATAAAGTAGTAGTCATCAAAACTGCCTGGTACTGGTTAAAAATAGAGTAATGCATCAGTGGATTAGGATAGGTTCAAAAGAAAGAGTAGTAAATTATTACAGTTATTTACTATTTGACAAATCCAAACACATTAGTTTCTGGGGTAAGAACCACTATTTGGCTAAAATTGTTGGGGAAAACTAGAAAATAGTAAGGCAAAACATAGGTATAGATGCACATTTCACACGCTATACCAAAAAAAGGTCAAAATCAGTATAGGATTTAGACATAAAAGATGAATTAATAGACTAAGAAATACTCTATCAGATCTATGGAAAGAGAACAAATTTATGACCAAACAAGAAATAGTGTACATTACAAACTGCAAAATAAATGATTTTGATTATATTGAATTAAGAAGTTTTTGTATTAATAAACTATTTGCTCTCAGAATTAGAAGGAAAAATGAAAGTTGGAAAACAATCTTCACAACTAAGATTTCTGATAAAGGTTTCATTTCTAAAATATATAGATAACCTCATCAGATTTATAAGGTTGATAGAGTCAATCTCCAATTGATAAATAGTCAAAGGAAATGAATAGGCAGTTTTCAAATGAAGAAAATGAAACCATAGATAATCAAATAAAAAACACAAATCATTCTTGATTAGAGAAATGCAAATTAAAACTCCTCTGAGGTATCACCTCACACCTATCAGATTGGTTAAGATGAGGAAAAGGAAAAATGTCCAATGTAGGAGAAGTTTGTGGGAGTATTGGGACATTGATGCATTGCTGGTGGAGTCATGAACTGATCCAACCTTTATTTTTTTAAATTTATTTTTATTAAAGATATTATTTAAGTTTTTCAATTTTCTCCCCAATCTTCCTTCCCTCCCTCCACCCTTCACTGAAAGCAATCTGTCAATCTTTCAGTCTTTACTGTGTTTCCATGTTGTACCTTGATCCAAATTGGGTGTGATGAGAGAGAAATCATATTTTTAGAGAAGAGACAAGAATTCTAAGAGGTAACAAGATCAGATAATAAGATATCTGTTTTTTTCCTAAATTAAAGGGAATAGTCCTTGAACTTTGTTCAAACTCCACAGCTCTTTATCTGGATACAGATGTCAATCTCCATGGAAGACAGCCCAAAATTGCTCCCAATTGTTTCATTGGTGAAATGAGCAAGTCCTTCAATGTTGAACATAACCCCCATGTTGTTAGGGTGTACAGTGTTTTTCTGGTTCTGCTCATCTGACTCAGCATGAGCTCGTGCAGATCCCTCCAGGCTTCCCTGAAATCCTGTCCCTCCTGGTTTCTAATAGAACAATAGTGTTCCATGACATACATATACCACAGTTTGCTAAGCCATTCCCCAATTGAAAGACATTTACTTGATTTCCAGTTCTTGGCCACCACAAACAGGGCTGCTATGAATATTTTTGTACAAGTGACATTTTTTACCCTTTTTCATAATCTCTTGAGAGTAGAGACCCAGTAGTGGTATTTCTGAATCAAAGGGTATGCACATTTTTGTGGCCTTTTAGGCATAATTCCAAATTGCTCTCCAGAAAGGTTAGATGAGCTCACAGCTCCACCAACAATGCATTAGTGTCCCAGATTTCCCATATCCCTTCCAACACTGATCATTGTTCTTTCTGTTTATATTGGCCAGTCTGAGAAGTATGAGGTAGTACCTTAGTACCTTACCTTGCTTTTATTTGTAATTTTCTAATAAGTCATGATTTAGAGCAATTTTTCATATGACTAAGGATTGCTTTGATCTCCTCATATATAAATTGCCTTTGCATATTCTTTGACCATTTATCAATTGGAGGATGGCTTTTTGTTTTAAAAATATGACTCAGTTCTCTGTATATTTTAAAAAATGAGTCCGTTGTCGGAATCATTAGTTATAAAGATTGTTTCCCAATTTACTACATTTCTTTTGATCTTGGTTACAGTGGTTTTATCTGTGCAATTTTTTCTAACTCATTAAAGTTATTTTTTTTTGAATTTTGATTGGTAAGGCACTAAACAGGTAGTTTAGTTTGGGTAGAATTGTCATTTTTAATATATTAGCTCTACCTATCCATGAACAGTTGATATTTGCCCAGTTATTTAAATCTGATTGAATTTGTGTGAGAAGTGTTTTATAAATGTTTTCAAAAAGTTTCTGACTCTGTCTTGGCAAATAGACTCCCAGTTATTTTATATTGTCTGAGGGTACTTTGAATGGGATTTCTCTTTGTAGCTCTTCCTGCTGTATCTTGCTAGACATATATAGAAAAGTTGAGGATTCATGAGGGTTTAGTTTATAACCTGCAACTTTGCTAAAATTGCTAATTGTTTCCAGTAGTTTTTTGGAGGATTACTTGGGATTCTCTAGGTAGATCATCTTGTCATCTGCAAAGAGTGAGAGTTTTGTCTCTTCCATCCCAATAACAATTCCTTCAATTTCTTTTTCTTCGCTAACTGCTGAAGCTAATATTTTTAATACAATATTGAATAGTAGTGGTGATAATGGGTACACTTGTTTCACACCTGATCTTACTGGGAATGCCTCTAGCCTCTCCCCATTGAGTATAATACTTGTTGATGGTTTCAGATAGGTACTGCTAATTATTCTAAGGAACAGTCCATTTATTCCTAAACTCTCTAGTGTTTAGTAGGAATGGATGCTGTATTTTGTCAAAAGCTTTTTCAGCATCTATTGATATGATCATATAATTTCTGATGGGTTTGTTGTTGATATAATTGAGTATACTAACAGTTTTCCTAATATTGAACCAACCCTGCAGTCCTGGGATAAATCCTACTTGATCATAATGTATTGTCCTAGTGATAACTTGTAATTATTTTGCTAAGATTTTATTTAAGATTTTTGCATCTATATTCATCAGGGATATAGGTCTATAATTTCCTTTCTCTGTTTTAACTCTTTCTGATTTAGGTAACATCACCATATTGGTTTCATAGAAAGAGTTAGGCAGAGTTCCAAAGAGTTTGTATAGAATTGGAACCAATTTCTCCTTAAAGGTTTGGTAGAATTCGCTTGTGAATCCATCAGGCCCTGGAGATGTTTCCTTAGGGAGTTCAATGATGGCTTATTGAATTTCTTTTTTCTGAGATAGGGTTGTTTAGGTATTTAATCTCTTCTTCCTTTAACCTGGGCAATTCATATTTTTGTAAATATTCATCCATTTCACTTACATTATCAAATTTATTGGCATAAAGTTGGGCAAAAGAATTTCAAATTATTACTTTAATTTCCTCCTCATTGGTAGTGAGTTCACCTTTTTCATTCATGATACTAGCAATTTGGTTTTCTTCTTTCTTTTTTTAATCAAATTGACCAGAGGTTTCTCAATGTTATTTGTATTTTTTTCCATTTTATTAATTTTTCCTTTAATTTTTAGACTTTCCAATTTGGTATTTAAATGGGGATTTTTGATTAGTTCCTTCTCTAATTTTTTAGTTGCATATTTAGTTCATTGATTTCCTCTTTCTCCAATTTATTCATATAAGCATTTAAAGCTATAATATATCCCCTGAGAGTTGCTTTGAATGAATCGCATAGTTTTTGTTATGTTGTTTCATTATTGCCATTATCTAAAAGAAAATGGTTAATTTTTTATATTATTTGCTTTTTGGTCCACTAATTCTTTAAAATGAGGTTATTCAGTTTCCAATTTGTTCTGGGTCTATATCTCCTTGGCCCAGTATTGCATATGACTTTTATTGCATTGTGATCTCAGAAAGATGTATTCACTATTTATGCCTTTCTGCAGTTGATCATTAGGTTTTTATGTCAATTTTTGTATAAGTTCCATGTACTGAATAGAAAGGGGTATATTCCCTTCTATCCCCATTTAATTTCCTCCATAAGTCTCCCATATCCAGTTTTTCTAACAATGTTTTTACCTCCTTAGTTTCTCTCTTGTTTATTTTATGATTCGATTTATCTAGAGCTAAGAGTAGGAGGTTGAGGTCTCCTGCTAGTAGAGTTTTGCTGTCTATGTCTTCCTGTAGTTCTTTCAGCTTCTTCTCTAATAATTGGATGCTGTCCCATTGGGTTCATATATTCCTTATTGAAATAACTTTATTGTCTATAGTATCTTTTAGGAAGACAAAGTTTCCTTCCTTATCTCTTTTAACACTATCTATTTTTGCTGCTGCTTTGTCTGAGATAAGGATTGCTACCTTGCTTTTTTTTTAACCCTGCTTTTTGTTACTTCATCTTAAGCAAAATATATTTTGCTCCAACCCTTTACCTTTAATCTATCCATATCTCTCTGCTTCAAATGAGTTTCTTGTGAGCAGCACATTGTAGGATTTTGGTTTTTAATCCATTCTGCTATTTGCTTACGTTTTTAAGGGAGAGTTCATCCCATTCACATTCAAAGTTATGATTACTAATTCTTTATTGCCCTCCATGCTATCTTCTCTCTTTTTTCTATTCCCCCTTCCCCCCTTATCTGTATTCTCCAATATTTTGTTTCTGAATACTACCCCTTCATTGTGTTTGCCCTCCTATATCAACCTCTCTCCTTAATTTCCCTTTCCTTTTTTCCCTTTTCCTTTCCCTTCCTTTTGTTAGTTCTCCCTTTTTCCCCCACTCCCCCTCTCTTTCTCCATCCCCTTCCCCTTTTTCCCTTCTAACTTGAATGTTTAGATGTTTTATTAGATAATTAAGAATGTGTAGGTTGACTTTAAGCCAAGTCTGGTGAAAAGAAGATTCAGGTATTTCTCATCTCCTCCCTTCTTCCCCTCTATTACCACAGGTATTTTGTACCTCTTAGTGTAATGAGATTTACCCCATTCAGTCCCCTCCCTCCTACCATATCTTTCCTGTCCCCCTTTTTAAGGGGATAGTGTTTTTTAGATAATTTTATCTGAGTCATAGAAAATTCTGAGTATCTGTCACTTCTAGCTAAGTACATCCTATCTAATAGAGTTAAAATTCTTGAGAGTTATTAGAGTTTTTCTCCCAAGTGGGCTTAAAGCCAGTTACATCCCATTTTGATAGCAGTCTCATTGATAGATCATGAATGTCCATCATTTCTGGCTAGGTATATTCTCTCTGTTAGAGTTACAATTCTCAAGACTTATGAGAATCTTTTTCCTCATGCAGGATATAGCCAGTTTCAACTTATTGGATAGCAGATTTTTTTTCTTTTACCACCCCCACCTTTTTTTTTTAACTTTTCATGTATCTCTTGGACCTCCTTTCTGATGTCCAAATTTTCTATTTAGTTCTGGTCTTTTCATCAGGGATTTTTTGCATTCTTCCATTATCGTTAAATGTCCATCTTTTTTCCCTGGAAGAGAAGGCTCAGCTTTGTAGGATAGTGGATTCTTAGCTGCATTCCAAGCTCCCTTGCTCTTCAAAATATCTCATTCCAGGCCCTTCAATCCCTTAATGTTGATGAGGCCAGGTCCTGCATAATCCTTACTGTGGCTCCTACATATTTAAATTGTTTCTTTCTGTCTGCTTGCAGGATTTTCTCTTTTATCTGATAGTTCTGGAATTTGGCCACAACATTCCTTGGTGTTTTCATTTTAGGATCTTTTTCTGGAGGGGATCGATGTAGTCTTTAACTAACTACTTTCGCCTCTGGTTCCATGATATCAGGGCATTTTTCCATCACTAGATCCTATAATATAAAGTCCAGGCTTTTCTTTTTTCTCTTCAATGTTTTCAGGAAGTCCAATAATTCTCAGGTTGCCTCTTCTCGATCTATTTTTGAGGTCAGTCGTTTTGCTGATGAGGTATTTTACATTTTCTTCTATTTTTTTTCTATTTTTTGATTTTGTTTAACTGACTCTTGCTGTCTCATGGAGTCATTAGTTTCTGCAGACTCCATTCTTTTTTTTTTAGGGAGGAGTTTTCTTCATTAACCTTTTGCAACTCCTTTTCCAATTGGTCAATTCTACTTTTGAAAGAGCTTTCCATTTGACCAATTGAGGGTCTGAGAGAATTATTCTCATTTTGTAGTTGTCCAATTGATGATGTGAGAGATTTATTCTCATTTTGTATTTGTCCAATTGTATTTTCTCAGGATTTGTTTTCTTGTTGCAAGGTATTAATTGTCTCTCCCAAATTTTCCAGTTGATTTTTAAACTCCTTCTTTATTTCTTCAAGGAAATCTTTCTGTGCTGAAGACCAGATTGTATTCTCCTCAGAGGTTCTAGGTCTCTCTGAGTTAGCGTCTTTTCCTTCCAAGAATTTTTCTGTTGCTCCACCTTTCTACTGACCCTTCTTCATTTTGCTAAGACCTTGAATTGGGAAGGGTCTGGTTCACAAGGCCTTGGGATCACTAGAGGCTTTATGCACTGAACACAATTTCCCTGGCTGGCCAGTAGTTGGTGCTGGTTGCTTTCTCTGGAGATTCCATGACCTTGATTGAGGCCTTCTCCCTTTGCTTGAAAGGACGAGTTGGAGCTATTGAATTCTTTTGCCTTCAATCAATGGTGGGCTTTACTCTGGGGTGAGATCATTCCTCTCCCTATTGTCAGCTGGGCTGGTTCTTCTGCTCACACACCTGTGCCTGAAGTCAAAGTAGTCTGCAATTGTTTGTTCTGGGAAGAGGCCTCAGCTGTAATGGAGGCCTGGACTCAGGGTTCCTGAGACCAGAGGAGCCCAGGGATGGTGTCGCAGCTCTCCTCCACCTGAACTCTCCCACCAGCCCTGGTGGCAAGCTCTAGAGGGTCAGCACCAACAGCAGTACCTCTGCTCCCTAGTTGACTCAAGCCCCCACTGTCTAGCTCCACCTCTGATCCATCAGGTCTGGCTCTCAGGCCCTCAGACTGTTTGCTCCAATTCAGCTGCTAATCTGGTTGATCCAGGGCTGATCTGCCCTCTAATCCCAATCTCCTGCAGGAGACAAATTCTGAGGTAGATGTTCTTTCTCCTGGCTTTTCTTTTTGAGTTTTATGGGTCAGATTTATGTTAAGAGGTATGTTTCATATGATAGATGGGGAAAGATCAGGAGACTTTAGAACTGTGCCTGTCTTCTCTCCGCCATCTTGGCCGGAAGTCCTGGTCCAACCTTTCTGGAGAGCAGTATGGAACTATGCCATAAGAGTAATAAAAATGTTCATATTGTTTGACCCAGTAATTCTAATTGTAGTCCTATTTCCAAAAGAAATCATGAAAAATGGGAAAATCCCTACATGTTCCAAAATATTCACAGCAGCTCTTTTTGTAGTAGCAAAAAACTGGAAATTGAGGGAATGCCCATCAATTGGGGAATGGCTAAAAACATTATGGTATATGAATATTATGGAATAATGTTATTCTATAAGAAACCATATGTGACTGAACTCTAGAGAATCCTGGAATAAATTAAGGGATCTGATTCTGAGGGAAGGAAGTAGAAGCAAGAGAACAATATCCACATTTACAACAACATTGTGAGATGATCTACTCTGATGAATACAGCTGCTCTCAGCAGTTCAGAGAGCTAGGACAACCCTATTAGACCAACTATATAGACAATGCCATACCCATCCAGAGGAAGAAAAACAAAACAAAACATAAAATCTTTCATAATCTGATGCACATTATATTCACTTTAAAAAAAATTTTCTTATGTATTTCTTTCCCTTAATCCTAATTCCTCAACCAAAATTGACTAATATGTAAACATGTTTAATGAAATGTGTATGTATAATATTAACCTGATTGTTTGTCACTATGGGGAGGGGGTGGGAAGGGAGGATGGAATGAAATTTTGTAATTTAAAAATAAACATATCTTGTTTTTGAAATATGAAGCAATTTACTCAATATGATATCCTTGAATCTTTCCCCTTCTCTATTTACTTGCCTACATATTATGCTGTATTCCTGTTTGTGATGGTCAAGATTATATTCCTTATATTCTCAGGAAAATTGCCTATTTTATGGCATATTAGAATTATTTGCATTGTATATTTTGTTAGCTATAACAATAATGGACACATCCTTTTTTCTGTAAAAGTTTCATCTACATTTGAGAAAGATTAGATTTCATTGGGGTAGGAATGGAGTTACAAATTATTGATAAAGTAGAGGTTTGTTAGTGATCCAATACATTTGTAAATGCAAAAAGAAAATCTGCACCACTATGTCAAATTGAATTATGTAATGAGTTACCTAACCTAATATACCTGCTAGTTGAAAATCTTTTATTTCTTTGAACTCTATCAACTATACATATCATTATTACAAGATTTTCTTTCTGAAAATTTACTTTCTAAAATATTTTGGTCTCATTTTAGCTGGAATAGTGTAGAATACATGCAAGTTTTTTTTTTGTTTTAGAGCTATAAATGAGTAAAATTTTGCTAATTTAAGAGTATATTTGAAAAACCCAATACTGCTTCTCTAGACAGGATTCCCAACAGGTATACTAAGATAGTGAATATAAGAACTACTGAATGTGAAATATAAGGATTACAAAGAACAAATGTGAGACATCCTGAAAAGATTATCTGGAGTTAGCCACACTGGGATATTTGGGGCTAACTCTAAATCATGTAATCTTGACAGTAGGACAAAAAGCACAGGAGTCAGAAATCCAAAGTGCTATTACAAATAAATTTGAGCATTTTTAAAAATTAAGGAGGAGAAAAAGGAATTGATGTAGTTTAAGCAGTTCAAAGAGGTTGCACTAAATTATGCAATGATTTTTTACCAATAGTATTGTGCAATCTAAAGCATATTTTGATATTCTGAATTAGAGAATTACAAAGTTTAACAATTGGAAAATACTAAAATAACCACTTGAAATGCTGATAAAAATTTCTTTCTATATAAAATTATATGACTTTAATTTAGACTAACTTTTGAAAATACATTCTATTTGCCCATTGTTTAAAATAAGGATTTGCTTTGTTTTTCTTTTTAGTAAAATTGATTACACTTTAACAAATTATATTTTAGAGGGTTAGGAAAGCCTACCTCTATTGATTACTAGCTATGTGAGCATTTGGGGAGTTACTTAACTTTGAGCCTTATGCAACTTTCTAAGTATACAAGCTTTAGATTAACTATGGAGTTATCACATTAATATTATGGAATTAGCACATTGATGAAATCAAAAATACTTCATGTATTGACTGATTGACCCTATCAGAAGATGGTCTAACTCAGTATTGATCTGTAATTCACCACATATACACTTATTTTTCAGGGATATAAGGAAGCAGTTTTTTCAGGGGTGGGGGGGAACTAATCATGTAGTCTAGAGCTTTATGAAAGTTCACTACAAATTAACTATCCATCCAAATACAAAAACTGAAAATTAGACTTAGCAAAATGCTATAAAGGCCTTTCATACTCTTAAGAAAACGTGCCTTCAAATAAACTAATGACATTGTCATGGAGAGATTAAGCTATTTTCCTCTGATCAAAGAGGTTTCTTTGTCAACAAGGAGATTGATTTATTGAGCTATGCTGTGAAAAATATCAAAAGGTATTTTTAATGGAAATGCTTAATATTTAATAATTGGAAACTTCTATTTTTAGACTCCAAATAAAATTTCATATCAGAAAGTGCTGGTTAGGTTTTAAAGTGTGGGCATTTTTGATTTCATGCTACAATTTCATTCTCAAATTTCATTGGACATAAATATAAAATATTTAAGTTACAAGCCAATTAGATCCAAGTTTTACATGTGGTCATTTTATAGGACCATAAACTCTTCCCTTTGTTTTACCCCCAAATAAGTGATATTAATAGCTTATATGTGTCTGTTTAAGTACTTACTGTTTGGTTTTCTTAGTCTGGACAGACCATGATGAGAATGAAATACAGCCATAGGTCAGTAAAAAATCAGTTACTTTTAAATAAAGAAAAAAAAATATTACTTGCCAACAGAGAACCTGGCAAATTGGGAAAAGCATGGGTTAGGTATGTTGACTCAGGTTGAAATCTTGCCTAAGCTATTTACTGCTTTAAAGATTTTTTTTTCTCAGCTCTAAACCCATAATACAACCATATTTCATGTAGTTATCCTTAAAATACATTTGTGATGATTAATATGGTAATATGTTAAGCAAAATTTTTCACATACAAACTATATCAGTGTGTTCACTGGCATAAGAATGGGGTCAGGAAAGGAAGGTGGTAAAAAAACATGAATCTCAAAAGTTTGCAAAAGGATGACTGTTGAAAACTATCTCTGAATGCAAATAGAAAAAATAAAAACTTTGTTAAAAAAATAAAAATGTATATGTATATATGGCTCTGTATGTGTGTGTGTGTGTGTGTGTATGTGTCTGTGTCTGTGAGTGTGTGCAGCATCAAGGACTATAGTATTTGGTTTCAATATCATCAGTCTTTGTTAATGGAATACCAGCTACAAACATATAATGTTAAAAATATATTCTGACACATATGCTTATGTAAGCCTACCACAGTGACACATACAAACACATATACATATAAAATGCACTCATACAATATGAAAACTTTTCTTTTTATTGCTATGGAATAATTTAGGTTATAATATCTATTTCTTTTTTTGGGGAGGGGTGTTTGCAAGACAACGGGGTTAAGTGACTTGCCCAAGGTCACACAGGTAGGCTATTAAGTGTGAAGCTGGATTTGAACTTAGGTTCTCCTGACTTCCAGGGCTGGTGCTCTATTCACTGTGCCCTATAATAATTACAACTTAAATATAAAAACCTAATTTCATAATCTCAAGGGTAATGTGTGTGCATGCATCAAAAAAATCTATATTTAAACTCTTTGTGAAGATGAAGAAACTGAGACACAGCAATATTGCATGATTTGTCCAAAGACACAGAGATAGGATAGAACCCAAATCTCTTGAACTTCAAAATAAAGCACTATTCATCATCCTAATTTTGTTTCCAAGAAATGGAAATTGATATTTATTATCATGTTGAAGCCATATTTAATCACATCTATAAGAAGTAAAATTTCCCCCTTAGCAGTGAACATTCTGCTTCCTACTTACTTATACTTCTTATACTATTTTAAATACTAATTCCCAGTCCTTTACCTTTCATTGAAAGTAACACTTCTCCAACATAAAATGTGATAAAATTATATCACAGTTATGAAGTGGTTCATTTGATTCTATCTAGATAACAACATGTACCTACAGAAAAGTCGCATAAGTTTGATTATGTATTTTTTAAAAAATTGGAATTTTCCAAAGGAAATGTTTTTGTGTGCCTAATGCTATAAATAAACAGATGCCTGGCATTGAATTCATCTCTATGGTACAAGTTTATATAAACATGCAAAATACATCATCATAAAAAATCATGGTTTAGGCAGTATAAATATTATTATCGTCTTTTTTTTATTTTTGGGAAACCAAGATTGAACAGTTATATAACATTACCATAATCACATAACTAGCAACTATCTCAAGTAGAATTTTAATCCAGATTTCCTACACTAAGGGCTTTATCTAAGATGCTATGTTGGTTTTCTGTTTACAACAATTTGGGGAGAAAAGGAGTTGTACTCTGGGTCAGGAAGAAATTATTGTTGCCAAAGTCTTTAAGCCTCTCTCACACTCTTAAGCCTTTCCTAGAGGCAGCATCTAAAAAGAAGGAGAATTAGACTGTTAAGGTTGGCCTCTCATTATTTATTGACTTTTTTATTATACTACATGGAGAATGCTTTGTATATTGAAAGGGAAGTGAGACAAGTGAGGCTTCTTCAAGGTAAGACAGTGAAAATTTGGGATATGGGAAGTATGTATGTCATTCCCACACTGTTTTTGTTCCATTGTCCTGTTTGACCTTTGAGAAGTCTGGGTACAGGAATAAATTGTTTGTTGCTAAAGATCTTGGGCATAGGGATGGATGATGACCTTGCTCATGATTTATGATAAATAAGTTTATAACATCATCTCTTGAGCTGATCCTCATTCTCACCAGAAGATGCTTACCTTTCACAGTAAAACAAAATGTCAATTATTAAAATTCTATCATCAAATTATATTAAAATGTTAAGATTCACAATAGAAATCAAAGGTAATTCTGGATTATGTAGTCAAATATAGAAAAATACAAAAGTATAGGAATTAGGAGACCTGGGTTCTTAAGATCACAATCTGGGATTTAAAGAGTTTGCAGTTTATCTCCATTCTGCAAAGAAACTGAGGTTCAAAGAGGTTGACATGACTTCCAGAAGTCATAAATAAAGCTAGTGACTGATTTGAACCTAAGTAGTCACTTGTGGGACCCTAAAGATATCACTTTCATTTCAGATGTCTCATATGTAAAATGAAGGTGACTAGAGCAGAATTGTCAAATATATGTCCTGCAGGCCACATTTGGTGAACAGCACTCTTGAGTGGCCAGATCAAAGTGTAATTAGGAAATCAATAAATCTAAATAAAAATATGATTAAAACATAGATAATATTTACATTTTAAGATGAAGTCAACATGCTACCCAGGGATACTATGTATAGTGTAGTGATTTGGACTAGAGAAGTCAACATTTAAGGTCCCCTATGATGAATTTCCAAACTACTTATTTAACTTGAAGTAATTTTCACAAAAAGGATAACTAATTTTCTGCCATATATTATCCTACATTCTCACCACAGAATAACCTCACAGGCTATATCTCTTTCCTCAAAGAAGTTCCTTCACTATCTCTCCACTTTTCTCTTTTTTACAAGGCCCAACTTGAATGTCATCTCCTATCTGAAACCTCAAACCTCCCAAATTGAACTCACTTCTCCTTACTCAAAATGTCAGTTAATGAAATGTCTAGAGATCTTGTTTTGTTTTACCTTATATTAGATCATACTTAAGGATTCAACATAAGTTGTAAGTCCATCATGGATAGTAGATCGAATCACCTCCTTCATTGTGGGATAACAAAGAGGACTAATTTAGACACTTGGTGTTAAAAAGTTTCTAATATTTTACCGTACAACTTTTTTAAAAGGTAATATTGCTTGAAATATGCCTGAACATTAGTGGCTAATGAAAGTAGCTTGCAGAATGAAAAAAAGAAATTTCTTAGTGGCATTCATACTGCCTTCAGTTGTTTCTTTTTTTAAGGGAAAGTAAAATGGGGAAAAAAGTAAATGCTGATGATATTTTGAAATATATCTCCATCTGGGTCCAAAATCATAAGACTGAGAGAATCAGACTTTGGTTTCTTTTAAAATTTCAGAATCAAAAAGGAATGAAGAAAATCATTTTTGGGTCCCTTGAAAAGAAGAGTGTTTTCTAGAAAGTCTCCATTTTGGCTAATTGGTTTATATCCATAATTATGCCCTATGACTGATACTGATTATAGGGAATAAAATCTTGAAAATCAACTTCCTGCCAAATGTATTTCATTAAATCCTCCTCTCATCACCCCTATACTTCTAGAGATATTGACTATTGAGGGTTACCTTTTAGAAGACTGAATATATTTGTTCAATTTAGATTTTTGGGGAGTCCTTTTTTTTTTGATCTACTATTTCATCTCTCCATAAGAACCTTCCTTTATTAATTCAGGCCAGTAACTGTTCTTTAACTCTCTATTAGAAGACTGAGGAGGAGCAGGCTCTGAGCATTTGTTATTGTGTAGAATCAAACGACAGGCAAATGTCAGGGATAGGACCCAAACCCAGGTGGTCATGACTTTGAGGCCAGTTCTCTATCCAGTTTACTATTCCATATCATTATTATTTCTACACTTTAAATTTTGGTGCCTTTTGTGGCCTGTATTATTTAGAATGATCTTAGATTAGATGATCTACTAGGTCTTTTTGATCTCAGATATTTTGTGATTCTGTGATTTTCACTTCAAAATCCCAAACACAATGTCTTATATATGTTAAATGACTAATTGTAATTTATTGCATTGAATTGGATGGTCTTCAAGGTCTCCTTCAACCAAAAATGAATTCATGATTTTCAGAATGTTAGTTTAAAGAGAAGCCAGTATGCTTTTACCAAACTTCTCAGAATTCTTCTGAAAATTGTCTCTGTACAATCTTTGACTATTTACCTTTTGGGTAATGGTTCTTATTTTTATGAATTTGACTCAATTCTAAAATTAATAAATATTTGAAAAATAAGACCTTTATCCGAAAAATGACCCCAAAACTTTTGATATTATTACATTGTCTATAGTAACTTTTAGCAAAATACAGTGTCCTTGATTTTCTCCTTTGTTTCTTTTAGCATTTTTTGAGATCATCTTTGCTACCTCTGATCTATTTGCTTCAACTAGACCATATTAGCTTCTGCTCTAGTGCATTATTTTAATTGCATGTGTGCTTTTCAGTTCCAGTGTGTCTTATAAACAATATAGTGTTGTATTTTAGTTTCCAATTCATTCTGATTCAATTTGATTTCATTTTATGGATGTTTATCCTATCTGCATTTATGGTCATGAATTTATGGTCCCTCCTCAAAAGTTTATAAGAAGAATTCTTGGAAGATGGCAGAGTAGGTCAGAAATTTCCAGATTCTCCAGATCTCTTCCACAATCAGAGAGAAAATCACAATGAAATGAATCTAAAGAAGCATGAATAAAGGACTAAAACAGTTAGTTATCCTTGAGAAGATCTCAGAGTAGACTTCAGGGGCTGAGATCTGGTCTGAGTGAAGTGTTAACATCTCCAGGTTGATTCCACTAAATCAATAAAAAGGTGACTCTGAGGGACTAAGGCTCAAGAAATTTCAGCTCTGGAATTTTTCTTTCTAGCCTTAGGAACTTTCACCTCACAAACGTTCATCTAAGAAGCAATAGAGAGGGAGGCTAGGTGGCATAGTGGATAAAGCACCGGCCCTGGAGTCAGGAGTACCTGGGTTCAAATCCGGTCTCAGACACTTAATAATTACCTGGCTGTGTTTTCAGAAAACAAGAGAAATTTTAGGACAACATGATTGGTTCTTAGTGGAGAAAAAAAGAACTTCCTGAGATTGAGCTGCTAGACAGAATTCAGAAAATAATAGTAAAAAGAACTTGAGGTCAATGGCAACTTTACTCACAACTCAGCATTGAACTTGAAAATAATCATATTAAACTTGTAAAAACAAAACAAGGCAAATTAAAAATAAAAATGAATAGAAAAGTAAAATAATATGACCACTGATAGCTACTTTGGCATAAAAGAAGAAATGGATTCAAAAGAAGTTAGTGAGGTTTAAAAAAGGCACTTCTACTCTAAAGAGTAATGTCAAATGATTACAAACACAAAAAGGAATTTTGGAATAAATTTGAATAATAATAAATAATAATTTGAAAATAAAAAGGAATTTGAAAATCAAATAAGGAAAAAACAAGAAGATTATGGAAAGAAAGTCAACCAATTAGAAAAAAGAGAAACAAAGGCTTAAGGAAGAAAAGAATTCCTCAAAAAAATAGAATTGAGCAAGTAGAAGTAAATGAAATTATTAGACAAAGACATAAGAAAATGAAAAAAATAGAAAAGAATCTGAAACATCTCATTTGAAAAACAACTGGTATTGATTTGAGATCAAGGAGAGACAGTATTAGAATTATCATTTACAAAAAAAACTGTATATAATATTAAAATACATTGACTCCCAGGGCAGAGTCAAGATGGTGGTGTGCAGCTAGCCTGCTCCCAGAGCTTTTCCCCTCACAATGTTGAATGAAGCCAATATAAAGACATTAAAGTTACTGATAACACCAAAAAAAGGATCAAAACAAGTTTTCAACTGTAGACTTGGTGGAGGATCTTCAGTGAAGGTCTGTCTCTTCAGAGAAATAGGGGAAGTAAAGCCCAACTAGGTGGGAGAGTGGGAAAATCACAGTAACAGTAGTGTAGCTCAGGTTTCTGCAACTAGAAAGCTGTCTAGGTTACAGGAATTAGATAGCAGGCAAGCAGGGAGGGTCACAATCCCAGGAAAAAGTCTGCACCCTCAGAACACTGAGGCAACAGAGAGGACAGGGTTGAGAACAAACCACTGCACAAGCAAAACCTGGACATAAAGAAGGAAATAAACCTCTGCATAGGCATAATCTTGACAAGCAATAAGCCAGGGATCAGACCCAGTCACAACACAAAAAACTCAGTATCATTATACCCCTCCCTATACCCCAGGAGCAGAGCTCAAAAATCAAAATAAGTAAAAAAAAAACAAAAAGAGTGCTAACCATAGAAAGTTAATATTAAGACAGAGATAATAAAAATGTCAACTCAGAAGAAGAAAGCAATGACAAATTACTACATAGGAATTTTCAAAGAAGTTTATATATTGGACTGAAATCCAAAACCTCATAGAAGAGCTTAAAATGATTTTAAAAGTCAAAGAAGAGAGGAAGAATAAAAATAGAAAAAAGAAATGAGAGTCATGGAAGAAAATTATGAAAAATTGACCAAGGAAGTCATGTTCCTTAAAAATCAAAATGCTGGAAAAAGAATGTAACCCATCAAAGAATAAAATTGACCAACTAGAAAAGGAATGCAGCTATTTTAAAAATCAAATCAACCAACAGAAAAGGGAATGAAACTTTGCAAAAAGTAAAATAAACCAAATGGAAAGGGAAAACAACTCACTGAAAAGTAAAATTAACCAACTAGAAAAGGAAACACAAAAGTTATCTGAATAACTAAAATCCTAAAAATTAGAATTGGACAAATAGAAATTAATGACAAGATTCCATCAAGCAAAATCTAATGACTGAAAAACTTGAAGAAAACATAAAGTACCTTTTAGGAAAAACAAATGACCTGGAAAATAAATCCTGGAGTCAAAGTTTAAGAATTATTCGTCTACCAGAAAGCCTGGAACAAAAAGAAAAGAGCCTGGAAAATAGCTTTCAGAAAATTATCATGGAAAACTGTCCTAAAATATTAGATGAAGAAGATAAAATAGCTCTTGTAAGAATACACAGACTACCTCCATAAAAAATTATTATTGGACTACTAGAAATCCTGGACCAACAAAAGAACCTGGAAAACATCATGCAAGAAATTATAAGGAGAAACTGCCTCAATCTACTAGAAAAGATAGCAATATTACAATTGAAAGAATCCACAGAAATACTCCAGAAAGAGACCCCAGGATAAAAACATGGGCTGGCTGTAATCACCAAATTCCAGAATCCTCAAATAAAAGAGAGAATATTGCAAATAGCAAAAAAGAAAACAATTCAAATACAAAGGGAACACAATCAGACTAATACAGATCTATCAATCTTAACATTGAAGGAGTACAAAAACTGGAATAACGTATTTCAGACCTGGGATTACAACCCAGAATGTATTACCCTGCAAAATTCAGCATATATTATCAGGGGAAAAAATGGATGTCTAATGAAATACAGGACTTCCATAATTTCCTGGCACAAAGACCAGAACAGAAAAGAGAATTCAAACGCCAAATACATAACTGAAGAATTACGTTAAAAATGTTAATGAAAAATGGGATTGATAAAACAAAACTGTTTTAAACAAATGTTGGTCCCTAAAAGGGAAGATATAACAATTCTAACTGATTAGAATTTTTCTTCTCTAAGGATAATTAACAGGGTAGAATATAATTGAAGAGAATGAACCTAAAGGATAGGGGTTTAAATGGGTCTTGTCTCTCAATTGAAGAGGTCCAAGATCACATCACCATGTCTGAGCCAAAAAGCTCTGAAAAAGAAAAGAGAGCAGGAGTGCTAATTGTCACTTAAGTATCTCATTATACCTTGACTGGATTTAATCACAAGGTCCTAAGCACCTTGTTTAATGAGGGCATCATATATTGCTAGCATCTGAGATAGTGTCTCTGTTACTTACAATCATTTGTTAAGTTCTCAGGCAAGACCTTCAGAACCTCCCAGTACTTAAAGATCTTTAAGTATCATAAACTATGAGGACATGAGACTGTGTCTCTATTATTTACAATCATTGATAAAGATCTCAGTGAGACCTCCAGAGTCTCCCATTACTTAGAGATCTTCACGATACTTTCAGTTAATTCCATTAGGATTTGAATTAATCAGTGCATAATTTAACAAGGGGGAAGGGAAAAAGTGGGAGACACAAAGCCTGGGTTCTATCAACAAGGTGTTAAGTACCCTGGGGGGGGGGTGTAAAGGTTGAAAGAAAAAAGGCCTGGTGGGGGGGGTAACACAAGTAGTTCAAGAAATGAAATGGCTTTGAATAATACTTTTGCTTCTGAAGAGGATTATGTGTACTTGAAACCAAACATTTAAGGAAAAATTAATTCCTATTCTACATAAACCATTTTTAAAAATAGGAGGAGTTCTGCCAAATTCCTTTAATGACAACAACATGATGCTGATACCTAAACCAGGAAGAACCAAAGCATACAAAGAAAATTACAGGCCAATTTCCCTAATGAATATTGATGCAAAAATCTTGAATAAAATTTTTGCAATGAGATTACAGCAAGTTATTACTATGATCAGTTTGGATATATACCAAGACAGGTAGGGATGCTTCAATAATAGGAAAATACTCAACATATCAATAGTAAAACCAACAGAAATCATATGATTATCTCAATAGATGCTGGAAAAGCCTTTGATAAAATATAATGCCCTATTAAAAACACCAGAAAGTTTAGGAATGAATGGAGTTTTCCTGAAAATAATAAATAGGATCTAGCTGAAACATCAAAAAAAGTTATATTTATTGAGAATAAACTCAGAACATTTCCAATAAATTCAGGGGTGAAACAAAGATGTCCATTATCACCATTACTATTCAATGTAGTATTAGAAATGCTAGCAGTAGCAATAAGAGAAGAAACAGAAATTGAAGGAATCAGAATTGGCAATGAGGAAACAAAATTTTCTCTTTTTCAGATTAAAATGGCATAACTAGAGAAACCAAGAAAACAATCTAAAAAAAATCCTTGAAAGAAGTAATAAAAACAGCAGAGTAGGAGGATATGAAATAAACCCACACAAATCATCAGCATTTCTATATCTGAAAAAAGCACAAGAACAAGAGATAGAAAGAGAAGTTTCACTTAAAATAACTGTAGGCAATATTAAATACCAGGAAATCTACCTCCAAAGACAAACCTAGAAACTGTATGAACATAATTATAAAGCTCTCCTCACCTAAATAAAGTCATATCTAAATAACTGGAAAAATGTCAAATGATCATGGTTAGGTTGAGCTAATATAATAAAAATGACAATTATATCCAAATTGAATTACTTATTCAGTGACAATCAAAATATCAAATAACAACTTTACCAAACTAGGATAAATAGCAACAAAATTCATCTGGAGATTTCTGACCAAGATGGTTAGAGAGAAGACAGGCACTGTGCTAAAGTCTCCTGATCTTCCCTCATAAATAATATGAAATAAACTTCTTAACAGAAATTCGATCAACAAAACCCAAAAGAGTAGCTATGAGAACATCTACCTCAAGGTTTGTCTCCCAGGATCATGAGCTGGGAGCAAAAAGTAGATTCTGATAGGAGCACAGGACAGGGTGAGAGCCTGAGAGCAAGACTAGGTTGATCAGTGGCAGCCTGAGAGCAGGACTAGCCTGATCAGCCCCAGAGGTGTGAGCCAACTGGGAAGCAGAGCCACTGGCTGTGGCAGTGACATCTGGATCTTACCAGCAGGGCTGGAGGGTGAATTTCAGTGTGGGAGAGTTGCAGACATCAATCCCTGGGCTCCTCTTGTCTGGAGGAACTCTGAGTCCATACCTATACTTCAGCTGAAGCCTCTTCCCAGAACAAACACAATTACAGGCCACCTCTGCCCCAGGCTCAGGTATGAGCAGCAGAGCTCCCTCAGCTGTGAACAGGGAGAGCAATTACCTTGCCCTATGGCATAGTTCACCATTGTTCAAAGATAAAAGTATTCAGCAGCTCCAACCACCACTTCCAGGCCAAGGGAGAGTGCCTCAAATCAAGGTCACAGACACTTCAGAGAAAGCAGCCGCCACTGTCTACTGGCCAGCCCACTTGGAGTTACTAAACCCAGTGAGTAAAGCCTCTAGGGATCTCAACACCAAACCTCTGTGAACCAGCCCCTCCCCCAACAATTTCTTAGGAAAATGAAGAAAGGCCAATGAAAAGGAGGGTCCATAGAAAAAATTCCTAGAAGCAAAGACCCTAACTCAGAGAGACCTAGAACCTCTGAGGAGAATATAATTTGGTCTCCAGCACAGAAAGGCTTCCCTGATGAAATTGAGAAAGAGTTTAAAAATCAATTAGAAAATTTGGGAATGAAAATTAATACCTCATGACAATAAAAAAAATCTTTGAAAATACAATTAGAAAAATGTAAAAAGAAAATAATTCTCTCAAAAACTCAATTGGTCAAATGGAAAACTCTTTCAAAATATAATTGATCAATTGGAAAAGGAGTTGCAAAAGGTAAATGAAGAAAATTCTTCTCTAAAAAATGAATGTATTCTGTGGAAACTAATGAATTCATGAGACAGCAAGACTGTTAAACAAAACCAGAAAATTGAAAAAAAAAACAGAAGAAAATGTAAAGTACCTCATCCAGCAAAAACACTGACATTGACAGGAGAATGAGTAGGGAAAACCTGAGAATTATTGGTCTTCCTGAAACCATTGAAGAGAAAAAGAAAAGTCTGGACTTAATATTACAGAATTTAGTGATGGAAAACTGCTCTGATATCATGGAAACAGAGGATAACATATTTATTGAAAGAATATATCGATTCCCCTCTGGAAAGGGATTGCAAAATGAAAATGGCAAGGAATGTTGTGGCCAAATTCCAGAACTAGCAGATAAAAGAGAAAATCCTGCAAGCAGCCAGGAAGAAACAATTTAGATACCAGGGAGCCACAGTAAGGATTACACAGGAACTGGCTGTATCAACCTTAAGTGAACAAGGGGCTTGGAATGAGGTATTCTATAAAGCAAGGGAGAATGGAATGCAGCCAAGAATCCACTGTCCAACAAAGCTGAGCCTTCTCTTCCAGGGGAAAATATAGACATTTAACGAATTAGGAGACTTCCAACATTTCCTGATGAAAGGACCAGAGCTAAATAAAAAAATTGGACATCAAACAGGGGGCTCAAGAGACACATGAAAAGGTTAAAAAAAATGCTATCCAATAAGATGACACTGGCTATAACCCCACCTGGGATAAAGATTCTCACCATTCTTGAGAACTGCAATTCTATTAGAGAGAGAGAGAGAATATACTTAGCCAGAAATGATGGACACTCATGAAAAATCTGAAAAACTGCTATCCAATAGGATGAAACTGTTCATATCCGTACCTGGGAGAAAGACTCATATAACTCTCAAGAACTGTAACTCTATTAGAGAGAATATACTTAGCCAGAATTGATGGACACTCATGACTTTTCTGTGACTCAGAATGATTTAAAAACAAAACCTCCTTAAAAAGGGGGACAGCAAGGAGACAGGAGGATGGAGGAGATTGAAAGGGGTAAATCTTATTACGTTAAGAGATACAAGACTTATTTTAGTAGAGGGGAATAAGGGAGATGTCATAGATAAAAACAACAGAATGCTGAAGAATATTAGATTTTTCTTGGAGACAATTTAGTAAAAGATTAAAAATAAGATACTATCAAGGAGGACAGATCACAGTTAGACAATCACAACATCTATTGAATGCCTCCCATACATTGTTTCCTTACTTTTTTCCCCCTTAAAGTATATATGTTATTTACATTGGAAATGCACACATTTATCTAGTTTTTCTTCAAAACACTATTCACAACTAACAACCTTCCCAGAAATATTTTCTTATCTCAGTTGAATTTGATCACCTCTTTTCATTCTTTCTTATTAATATTTATTCATATACATGAAATTAACACATTCAAGAATTACTTATTAAGCCCTTAAAAATGGTCAAATCTGAAACATCAAGTAAATCTGAATTAAAGTACTATGGCTAAGTGTCTATGAGATCCTGAGCAAGTGAATTGTTTTCTAAGTGTTCCAGGTCCTCTAGATAAGATAATAAACTAAAACAAGTCCTGATCTTTATTTGTAGAGGAATTTTCTCTCCAGGAGTTCCTTATATAGGTTCACATCAAAAAGAGAAAAAATGGTCATAGCATTTTATAGAGCAGATCAAAGAAATATAAATCTAGAAAGGACCTCAGAGGCCATCCTAGCTAAACTTTTCATTTTAAAAGTGAGAACATAAAATGCAAGAAGTTTAAATAATTTGGCTTCAGAAAATTAAGGAATTTAAGCAAAAATCCTCAGACTCCACAACCTACTACTGATAATATCATCATTTCTAACTTCATTAGTGTATGATCCTGACTTTTATATATGTTTGCTCTATTCTTTCATTTAGAATGAATGTGTCAAATTTTGGGAGTACTGCCTGAACTAGATTAAAATATAGTTGGAAAATAATTAATGGAATTAATAAAAATACAATCAACATAGACGATGTTTACCCGTGGTTCTTTGTCTTTGATTGCTCAGAGACTTCTCCACATTAGGAAGATTTCAATGAATGTAATCAAATGCTATCTCAAAAAATAATCAATACAACCTTATGATCCAGGTAGAAGTCCATAGCTTATCCCACCCCCCCCAAGGACCAGTCTAGTTAATGCTTGAGGTTTATAACCAGAAAGGCAGGCACCCAGTGATGTTTCTTCAATCATAAAAATCCAAAGAACAAAGGAAAATGCAAAATGCCCCTAAGTCCTGTGTAGTTCTTTTCAGTTTCTGCAAATTTAGTGACAGTGGTAGAAATGGAGGCAGAATCATAGGATAGGATGCTAATGATCATGGTTCATAGACCATTTACAAATATTAAGACTTAACTATTGGTATTTTGCATATGAGATCTTTCTCCAGTAAGCAGTATATGTAGCAACCAAGGAAATAAATAGAATCAGTTTTTACATTCTTACTATAAATGAATCTAAAAGACCAAATCAATCAATCAGGGTATGGTAAGCAACCTCTATATAGTAAATAGTCTACTAGCTACTAAGATTTCAATACAAAAATAAAACAGTCTCTGTTCTTTTTTAACTTTATTTTTATTTTTTTTCCAATTAAATACAAAGATGGTTTTCAAGATTCAAACTTTTGAGTTCCACATTTTTCTACCAACCTTTCTTCTCTGCCCCTCCTCATGGGAGCAAACAACCTGATATAGGTTGTACATGTACAATTGTGATTGTTTTTAAAGAATTAAATCAGTGTTCTCCCTGGAGGTGGATAGTAAATTTCCCAAGGTATCCTCTGAAATTGTTTTAGATCACTGCCTTGATCAGAGTAGTTAAGTATTTCATAGTTAAATATTTTTGTTGTAAAAAAAAAGTTTTCTTGGTTCTGCTCACTTAACTCTGCCTAAGTTCGTAAAAATCTTCCCAGGTTTTTCTGAAAGTATCCTATTCATTATTTCTTACGCAAAAATAGTATTCCATCACAACCATATATCACAGTTTGTTTAGTTATACCCCAGTTAATAGACATTTTTAAGTTTCCAATTTTTTTGCCACTGCAAAAAGAGCTGCTATAAATATCTTTATAGAAATAGGTCTTTCTCCCCTCTTCTTTGATCTCTTTGGTATACAGTCCTAGTAGTAGTATTTCTGTTTCAAAGGTTATGCATGTTTTATAGTCTCCAGGGCATAGTATCCAGAATGAGATTACTTCACAACTCTACCAACTCTCTATTGTTTGGCATTTTTTGCTATATCCCTTCCATCATATAAGATTTTCATTTTCTGTTATAGTAGCCAATCTGATAGATGTGAGACAGTTATGTCACAGTTGTTTTAATAAGTAGTTTTATAACCCAGTGATTTGGAGCATTTTTTCCTTTGATTATTGACAGATTTGACTGTTTTTTTTTCTTTTTAAAATGCCTATTCAAATCTTTTCAAAATAATTTATTTTCTTATATAATTCCAAATTATATGTGAAAATTACAAAATTAATTTCCCAATTCTCTCCCTCCTCTGCCTCACTTATCTCTCCTTGTAAAGATAAGCAATTGGATTTCAATTATTCATGTGAAATCATGCAAATGACTTAGAAATTGAACTAGAAATTGGCTCTTTTTTCCAAATTTGGTCCAGTTCCTTATATGTTTAAGAAATGAGAACTTTATCAGAGAAATTATATTTCCTTTTTGCTAGTTTCTTGTTTTCCTTCTAATTTTGATTGCATTAGTAAAGTTTTTATAAAACTTTTAAATGTCCTAAAATTAAAATTATCCATTTTACTTCCTGTAATCATAGCTAACTCTTATTTGATCATGATTTTTCCATTCTGAATAGACCTTACAAATACTTTTTTCAAGCTTCCCAAATTCACTTATGATATTATCTTTATGTCCACATTATTTATACTTTTTGAAGTTATGGTATATGGTGCATGATGTTGGTCTATACCTAGTTCCTGCCAAGTTGGTTTCAGTTTTCCAGCAATTTTAATAAATGTTGAGTTCTTACTCTAAAATCTTAGATCTTTGGGTTTATCAAACATTAGATCACTGTGATTATTTCCCATTGTCTATTCCACATATCCAACACTACTTCTTAGTTAGTACCAGACAATTTAGATGATTATTGATTTGTAACACAGTCTGAGATCTGGTACTGCTATACTTTTTCTTTCCCATTGAGACCCATGATATTTTTGTCTTTGGATCTTCCACATGAATTTTGTTATAATTTATCTATTTTTCTAAAATACTTTTCCGCGATTGGTATGACTTCAAATAATACATTAATTTAGGCAAAATTGTCACTCTAATGTTTTAACATTTCTCCAATTTTATTGGTTTTTTTATTAGAGTTTTTGTTAATTGTATTTTTTTTTTCAGTGCTGGTTTTAGCTTTGCAGATAGATTCTTCAGTATTTTGTGTTCTTTGCAGTTATCATAAATAAAACTTCTATTTTTATTCTTTGCTGGAAATTTATTAGTAGTATATGGAAAAGCTGATGATTTATATGGTTTAATTTTATATCCTACAACTTTACTGAAGTTATCGATTATTTCAACTAACTTTTTAATTGATTTTCTAGTGTTTTCAATACACTACCATATTACCTACAAAGAACGATGATTTTGCTTTCTTATTGATTATTTTTATTCATTTATTTGTTTTTCTTCTCATTGCTATAGCTAACATTTCTAATACAATAGCAGAAAGGGTTGGACAAATATTATAATCTTATAAATGTCTCACAGAAAAAGGAAACTTCTGCCAAATCTAAAGTTCTCCTTTATGAGGAACACAAAGTCCCTAGAAATATTGTTTTCATCATACATTGAAAAAGAAAAAAGAATCATTTCATGGAATATGTATGTGCTCATTGATATTTTAGTACTCATGATAACCACTAAAACAGATTATCTTGATTGTAGCTATAATTTACATGCCAACACCTGCCCCAGATTATGAGATAAAGAAATTTTAGAAACAACTTGGTAAGATCAGACAAATTTAAGAGCGGTTCACAATTGTTTGTGTCATTTGATGCTTCTGGAAAGTTGATGAAACTTATAAATCCTATCCATAGTATTGCTTTTATCGTATTTAAAATAAAGCAAGCAATATATAAAATAAAGTGCATTACAAAGAAAAGTAATATAACAAAAGAAAATTATTGAAGTATATTTTTTTAATAATATTGAATTCAAGGTTAAAAAATGTCCTTATATAGAAAAAAGCATTTCATAATGACACCAAGGGAGCATTTATTGAAGGATAAATAGGTATCAATAGGCTTTTACCTAAAGAATTAAAAAGAGTATTTCTATCAATGATCATACATTAATTAAAATATAAATTCATAATATTAATGATCTAAAAACTATTACATTATTAAGATGCATTTGAATAAAATCCAAATTTGAATCAAATGAATTATTTTTGTTTTAAAATATAGTTTCTAAAACAATTAAATCACCTTAGAATGAAGAATGCTTTTTAGAAGAAAGCTACTAAAATTTTCTTTATAAACTGTTATATTAGTAATGAAATATTATTGCTTGAAGGATGTATTATTCATTAAATTTAAAGTTAATGAAAAACTATCAAGCTACTATAAATTCATAATGAGAACCACCCACTCCCTCTTCAGATATCTCCTGGTTGTTATGTCCTTGGAGACAGTGAGCAGTAACCAGGATCCATGTTTTGCTTGATCACATTGTCTTTATTTGTAAAAGTTGTGTGAAAGTATTTTCTGGAAAACTGACTTTTTTATTCTTTCCTTTATCTTAAACTCTGCACATTATTTTAGTTTTTTCTGTATCTCATCATGTTATCAAACACTGAAAAGCAATGAGACTACTGGAATCCATTGGAATCTCAAACAGACGATGAGTAATTTTAATAATTTAATGAAACATTTATTAAGCTCTTGCTAAGTGCCAGGTAAAGTAGCTGGACTGTGCAATGGATAGAGCTATGGACCTGGAGTTTGGAAGACACATCATCATAAGTTCTAATCTGATCACAGACACTTATTATCTGTGTATGATTCATCTGATCACTTAACCTTGTTTGTCTCATTTTCTTATCTGTTAAAGGAGCTGAAGAAGTAAATGTAAACCAATCTAGTATCTCTGCCAAGGAAATCTTGGGTCTCAGAAAGTAGACATGACTGAAAAATGACTTATTAACAAAAAAAAATGTGCCAAGCATTTAATCAGTATCTATATAAAATTATCTATATATCTATCAAGAATCAATCTATCTTTATTTTGAATATATTTGGAAGGGAAAGATATTTGATATAATTTAAGAAACATCATAATATAGTAAAAAGAACCCTTTTCTTGAATTTAGGAGAATACATGAATCAAAACCTTACTTCAAACACTGTCTAGCTTTGTGACCCTGGGTAAATCACTTAATCTCTTAAGTGAAATGGAGATTAACATTAAGCATTTGGGGCAAATGAGATTAGATCTTTGTCAATTTTGATGAAGCAAATGAATAAACATTAATTAAGAGCTTACTAAGTACAAGGTACAGTTACAAACATTTCATTTGATCCTCACATTACCCTTTGGAATTTTATAGTTGAAGAAACTCTCTCAGGACCATGTACCTAATAAGTTTCTGAGGCCAGATTTGAACTCAATTCTTCCTGACTCCAGGCCTGGCACTCTATCTACCCAAGCCACATCTTTCTATTTCTAGTTTGAGGAACCACTTATGGAACTTTAATTCATTAGTGAGGGAAAATATCAGTATGCCAGTACATATCAAAAGTTATATGACTTCTTTTATTTGTTTACAAAATTATCATTGGTGTGAATATGAACTAGCTAAATGACCCTTTAGACTAACGCATCAGAGGATCTTCTGTTCCAATCCCCTTGTTTTATCCATGAGCAAACTGGAACCTAGAGAGGCAAGCTAAGTAGCAAAGATACACAGGTAATTAAGAGTAACTTAGAATTTCAATTTTTTTTAATTCTTATCCCCTGTTTTTAATGAGTCATATAGCTAGCTAGCATTTCCAATAATATATTGAATACTATATTGAATAGTAATGGTGATAAATGGCATATATAGAGGGGATATTTGGAGATGATCATGTTGCACAATTATATAAGTTTGCTATAATTTTACTTTGGGTTTTTTTTTGTTGTTTGTGTCTTGCAAGGCAATGAATTAATCAACTTGCCCAAGGTCACACAGCTAAATAATCATTAAGTGTCTGAATTCAAATTTGAACACAGGTCCTCCTGACTCCAGGGCCAGTACTCTATCCTATACACTACCCAGTTGGCCCTTACAAATTTTACCTTTTATCTAACCCATTGCTTTTACATACATTGCAAAGCTTGTGTAAAACTTCATATATTCCCTTTTAGAGATCTCATTAAATGTGTCTACTTCCTTATTTGGGGGAGTAACTTATTTTTGAAGTAATGTGGCATTTTTTTCTTTTGAAAGAGTTTTATTTATAAAATGTGCAAAAGATGTATTGTCAAGACAAAGCATGACCAGGAATTTATTGTCATTGACTTGTTTTCAGTCATAGTCAACATTCTATGATGCAATTCAAGATTTTCCTTGTAAAGATACTGGAGTGGTTTGCCATTTCCTTCTCCAACTCACTTTACAGATGAGGAACCAAGGCAAACATTGTGGTGTGACATGCCCAGGGTCACCCAGCTAGTAAGTGTGTAAAGTCCTCCTGACTCTAGGGTTCTATCCACTGGGCCCCTAGTTGCATATGGTCAGGAAGAGAAGATGAAATTTCTTTGACTCAGAGCTATATATTCCAAATTAATGACTGCTTATAAACTTCTGGGAACTCCCAGGGGAAATCCCTCATTAACAAAGAGTAGGAAAAGTAAAAGTAGCTATCAAGAAGCAAGAGGAGTCCATGTTGTTATCAACAGTTCAAAAACAGAATGCTCTTCAGTTTCAGATATATTTACAAGTGAATTCTACCAAACATTTAAGAAGCAATTAATTCCTATTCTACATAAACTATTTTAAAAAATGGGAGAGGAAGGAGTTTTGCCAAACTTCTTTTATGACACCAGCGTGTGCTGATACCTAAACCAGGAAGAACAAAAACAGATAAAGCAAATTATACATCAATCTCCCTAAGGAATATTGATGCAAAAATCTTAAATAAAATTTTAGCAATTAGACTACAACAAGTTATTACCAGGATAATACACCATCATCAGGTGGGGCAGGAATGGTTCAACATTAGGAAAACACTTGACATAATTAAAAATATCAATAGCAAACCAATAGAAATCATATGATTGACTCAATAGAGGCTAAAAAAGCATTTGATAAAATACAAAATCCACTCCTATTAAAAACCCATTATAAATTTTAGGAATAAATGATGTTTTCCTTAAAATAATAAATAGTATCTATCTAAAACAAACAAATATATTTAATGGGAATAAATGCAGAACAATTCCAATAAATTCAGGGGTGAAACAAGGATGCCATTTATCACCATTACTATTCAGTATAGTATTGGAAATGCTAGCTAGCAGTAGCAATAAGAGAAGAAAAAGAAATTGAAGAAACCAGAATTTACAATGAGGAAACAAAACTTTCAATCTTTGCAGGTGATATGATGGTATACCTAGCACCACCCCACCAAATTGAAACAGTTAACAAATTCAGCAAAGTAGCACAATATAAAATAAACCCACATAAATCTTCAGTATTTCTATATATGAGCAACAAGCCCAAGAAGAAGAAATAGAAAGAGAAATTCCACTTAAAATAACTGTAGACAACACTAAATACTTGGGAATCTAACTCCCAATACAAACCCAGAAACTATATGAACACACTTATAAAGCTCTCCTCACCCAAAAAAGACAGATCTAAATAATTGGGAAAATGCTCATGGTTAGAGCGAGCTAAAATAATACAAATGATAATTCTATTCAAATTAAATTACTTATTCAGTGCCATACCAATCAAACTACCAAATAACTATTTTGCCAAGCTAGAAAAAAATAGTAACAAAATTCATCTGGAGCAACAAAAGGGCAAGCATAGCAAGGGAATTGATGAAAATAATGTAAAGGAAGGTGGCCTAACTCTAACAGATCTAAAACTATACTATAATACAGCAGTCATCAAAACTGCCTGGTACTGGTTAAGAAATAGAGTAATGGAAAAGTGAATTAGGATAGGTTCAAAAGAAACTGCAGTAAATGACTACAGCAATCTACTATTTAACAAACCCAAAGATATCAGCTTCTGGGATAAGAACTCACTATTTGACAAAAATTGTTAGAAAAACTGGAAAGTAGTATGGCAAAAACTAGGCGTAAATCCACATTTCACACCCTATACCAAAATAAGGTCAAAATGGGTACAGGATTTAGACATAAGGAGCAGTACCATAGATAAATTAATAGATCAAAAAATACTCTATCTTATCTATGGAAAAGAAATAAATTTATGACCAAACAAGAATTATATCTCATTATAAATTGCAAAATGAATGATTTTGACTATATTAAATTAAAAAGATTTTACATTAATAAAATCAAGGCTACCAAAATTAGAAGAAAATCAAAATGCTGGGAAACAATCTACACAACCAGTTCTGGAAAGGGTTTCATTCCTAAAATATATAGAAAATTGCATCAAATTTATAAGGTTACAAGTCATTCCCCAATTGATAGATGGTCAAAGGATATTAACAGACAGTTTTCCAATTTAGAAATTAAAGCTATGTATAAGCATATGAAAAGAATGTTATAAATCACTATTGAATAGAGAAATGCAAATTATAACAACAATGAGATATCATCTCACACCTATTAGATTAGCCCAGATAAGAAAAAGGGAAAATGATCAATGTTGGAGTGGATGTGGGAGGATTGGCATATTGATGAATTGCTGGTGGAGTTGGAAACAGATCCAACCTTTTTGAGGAACAATATAGAACTATGACCAAACAGCAATAACACTGTTCATACCCTTTGATCCAGCAATTCCAATTCTAGCACTATATTCAGAAGAAATTGTAAAAAAATGGGAAAAGTCCTATATGTTCCAAAATATTCATAGCAGCTCTTTTTTGTAGTAGCAAAGAATTGGAAATTGAGATGTCCATCAACTCAGGAATGGCTAAACAAGTTATGGTACATGAATACTATGGAATATCATTGTTCTATAAGAAACCATAAGTGGTTGGATTCTAGAGAAGCATGGAATGACTTATGAGATCTGATGTTGAGTAAAGGGAGTAGAACCAAGATAACAATGTACACATCAACAACATTATGAGATGAACAATGTTGATGGAAGCAGCTCCTCTCAACAGTCCAGAGAGTTAGGACAATTGTATTAGATTGGTAATGATCTATATTATCCCCAACCAAAGGAAGAAAAACAAAACAAAACAAAACACAAAGAAAAAAACCAAACACCCCCACCGAATCTGATGAATTCTTTATAAAAATTACCTCTTATGTATCCCTTTCCCTTAATCATAATTCCTCATGCTCCAAATTACTAATTTATAGATATGTTTAACAAAATATGTATGTAAAATGTTAACTTAACTGTTCCCTATAGAGGGGAGAGGAGTGGGAAAGAAGGGTGGAGGGAAATTTGGTAACTTGGAAATATGCATATACAAATGGATGAAAATAAAAATAATAATTTAATATATATAAAAAATCAGAATGCTCTGTTCTCTATGTTGAAACTATTTCCTGCCACACAAATACCACTTTGCTGATTTAGAGAGAATGCATTTTACTTGAATTGGTTGCAGGAATGAAGGCAAATCATGTTATAAAGGGGTGTTACATAATAGATAAGTCACAAGTCTCTAATAGTCTAATTAGTTAAAAAAAGTCTTTCCATCAGTGTTTCTGTATTTTGTCTCTGTCTTTGGCATGCAATAGTAACTATACAGAGAAGAGATGATGACATTCTGTCTGGCCATAATGTTAATTTTATCCTTGAAAAGATGGAAAGAGCAACAAAGGGAGTTATTGCCCTGTATATGCTGTGATCAATAAGGATGAATTAGTTTTGAAAGTATACATGACCAGAATCTTTGGAGCTGGACAACACTTCATCACTGAATTCATGAAAGGGAAGAAAGCCATGGAAAGTGAGAGATAGATATTGGAAAAATACAATATAGAAAGCACTAAACAAAAGCCACAAGTTTCTCAACTCTTTTAGAGTAACTATTAGTCTTCCTTCTCATCCTCTTCCTCCTGCTCCTTACATATGGGTGTTCTGTCCAAAAAAATATAAGTTTTGATCATTTATGTTTTGCAGGGTATCTTGGGGATTCAAGGCTAGATTTTTTTCTTCTCTATTTATTTATTCTTTTAAAAAATTGGGAGAGAAATTTTATCTTTTTTTTGCCTCATATAGTGTTTTTTATGATTTCTTGAAATATATAGTTCTAAAAAGCTAAATTTTCATAAAGGCCATCAGGATTTGAATGGAGCTACTTGACTCTTCCTTTAAAAACAGATCATTTCAGTTTTCACAGAGAAGTCAATATTGGTCCAAATCCAAGCCTCAATTGCCTGTTGTTGTAATTTTGATTAATCAGAACAAGGATAAATTGCATATGTTTCTGTTCTTACCAGAAACACTGAGGGTATTTCCCTCCTTGATCATCTTTTGCCTCAATTCTTACTTATTCCTTAACTATAGAAAAGGTGTTCCCTCAGAAAAACTAAAACTTGGGAAAAAACCTTAACTTTAAAAGATCAAGATCTCTCACTACATCCTGGGTCATTTTCAGTTGTCTTAAGACTGGTTTCCAGTGACTTTAGAGTAGAGAGTGAGAATGATGTCTTTGAATTGCTCTGCCTCAACTTAAATCTAATTAATTTGTAAGTCAAGACATCACTATTTTGAAACCTTTGGTGCTCTTTGAGAAACAAAGAAGGAACAACAAAAAGGACCTTTTATAAGGTGCTTTAAGTTTGGAAATGGCTTAGGGAAATTAAAGGTTATGTGATATACTTAAGCAATGTTCATAGGCACCTCTGAATTCTCTTGGCAATTCATTTATTCCTCACTGTTTCGAGTATGTGAGGTCTCACTTGCTAAGTTTCCCACTCAAAAGAGTTATAAATGTATAGAGAATTGCAAAGACTTCTGCAAGCTAAGCTAGCGTGCTCTCCACATGTCCTTTCCCCTTTTCTCATTCTCAAAATTATAATAGAGTCCCGGGGCATAGGAGCTTCTAGCAAGCTATAAAGATAGGCTAAATCAAATAAGATAAAATATAATAGGATAAATGTAATATTTATTGTTAGAATTCAAAATCTCAGCTTCAAAAATATGAACCAGGGTATACAGGTATATGAAATTGCTTTTGCTGAAAAGATCTGGGAATTTCAGAGGTCTGCAAACTCATCTCAATGGTGAGGCAAGACAGTGAGTAAAGGTAAAGCCATTTTGAGTTTCATTAGGACATGCATAGCAGTTCGATAAGAGAAAATGATAATTTCATTATACTGCATCAAAGTCCAACTACATTTGACAAGCTAGTCCAGATCTGCTCATCAAATTTATGAGAGCTATAGGAAGTATTTCATAATAAATGAAAGCAGACTGCCAGGAAGATTTGGATTCAATAACTGAATCAGGACCATACATGCATAAATACAACATGACATTGATACACAAATTGTATAGGGTCTATAAGAAGACAATCAAACTGTTGAAATGACCATACCACATGACCATGCTATAAAAATATCAATGAAAGGAACTGAACATATTTAGATCAGAAAAATACTCAGAATTGAGGGAGGTTCATAATAGGAATTTTCATGCATTTGAAGGGCTAATGAGTATCAATGGGATTAGATTTTTCCTACTTGTTCCCAGAGAGCAGAAAAAAGTAATGGCTAGAAGTTGCAGAAATAGGATGACCACTGGTGTTGATAGTTTCTTGTTCTAATCTGAGTTGAAGTGGAATGGACCTGAGGTTCCTTCTTTTTTTTTTGAGAAAAATGATTATTATTATTAATAGTCAATAATTTGGGGAGATCCAAAGTTTCCCCATTTTCCAAAGTCCTCATTTCAAAGTTTCATCTTTGGTGGGTATTGTTGATAATGAAATTAAATTTTATCCTCAATCTTGCTCAGACCCACCTCTCTAAACTTATAAGTATTTAAACTTAAGGAGAAGCCCATTTTGTTCTATATATATTTGGTTGGGGATAAGTTTCTTGGTTAAATTTTCCATCATTGGGTAATTTAGAAGTAGATGACATAATCCTCATTAGAAAAGTTCCATGTCCCTTTGTAACATTCATTCTCTCTCATTACTTGTTAACCAGTCAGAAGTAATTGTCACCCTCTGGAATTTTCACCCTACTAAAGTTATATGAATGCTGAATGGATTCCATAATAAGTCTCTGGCATTCAAAAGTGTCACTGATCCAAACTGCCAGGAAATATTTTATTTTATTGGTAAATATTATCATTAAATTATTAATAATTTCCCAGAAAATATTCTCTTGAATTTTTTAACATTACAATCTCAAATCTTGTGACTCATTCACATAAGATTACCGGATCTACTGTTCACTCCTCCTTTTCTCTATTTAGTGCTTTTGATTCCCCAAATTTCTCATGTTTATTGAAACTTTTACACATTATTGCATTTGTGTATCTATGATTTCAGTGGATGAGGTACAAATATACTAATAGAGATAAGAATCTTTTCCTTCTTTAAGATTTTTGATCATGTTTTCCTCCAGAGAAATTGTGGATAAGGTAGTATGACACTTAAGCTGTCCATGTTTTGCTTCCTTTTCTTCTGTGGATCAGCTCACCTGCTATTGTTATCACAAATGTCCTTGATAATGCTTATTAATGTTGACTCTGCTATACAAGTCATCATCAGATACATACTGCAATCTGCATCTTTCTCTGGTCTTTGGATTTGCCACTCTTAAATATTCTAAAACTGTAATGTTCTACAATTTAAAATATCACCAGAAAAAAATAATCTTTCATGTTGTAAGTGAAGATCATTGAAACTATGCACAATTTCTCCAATGTCTTCTTTTCCAATCTTCTCCTACTCTATTCCAAGATCAACTCATTGTCCATCTGCCATGATTGTCTAATAAGCATATTTATGTATGGACTTACATAGCAGACTATATATTGAGCTGCAAGCAGAGTAAGACAATGGGTGTTTTTAAAATAATTTTTGGGGAAATGCTGTTAATTTTAATGATGAGACTTTGTAGTGTCCTCAGACTTTTTTCACTTAATAATATAATGTGATATACAAATAGGAGCATTTGGAGAAACTCACTATTAATAATTCAAGATATTTACTGTAACACAAAGTATATGATAGTGGCTTTGAACTCATGTTTCATTAAAATAATGAAATTTCTTTGTCCTTTTTCTAACAGGGAGACATTCTATCACTAGGATAAGGTTGAAAATGGAAATTTTATTATAATAATGTCAGCCAAAGGCATTCCATTTCCAGAAGGAATCACCTCACCAGTGTGCTTAATGTTAACAGAAACTTATTTTAAAATACCATATTTTTAGATAATGATGTTTTTTTCCTCCCTAGAGTCTGGGAGCAAATATGTTCACTGGGAGGGAAGGCTCCTCCTCTGATGTAAGTTTTGAAAGAATTTTTATCATCTTCAGATTTATAAAGGGAAAAAGAGACTGTCCAAAACTTAACAATTTCTTCTGATCGTGTCATTTTATTCTTTAATAAAAGTGTTGGGTTTATAAATATAAAACAAAATAAAAATATTCTCTTCTCTCTAGGAACTTATATTTGACCTGAGATTATATACACAAATATGTAGACAAATGTATGTCTCTATACATACACATATATACATACAATCACACAAATATACACACACATATATGATTGTATACTAAAATGTATTTTTCTTTTTGACTTCCTGGAAGATTTACTTATCATTTACTTATCAGTAACACAAACACACACATACACACACACACACACACACACACTCAAACAAAGAATACAAGTTGGACAGGGTCCAATTACACTACAACCAGGATGGTAAGATTGCTGTGGATTATACCATAGAAAAATCAGATAAAGGAGTTATGAATATTTTAGACCAGAAAAAATAAGAATTAGACTGGGGCAGGGATCCATACAAGCAATTTTTGATTCATTTGAAAGACTAACCTATATCAGAGAGATTAAATTAATCATTCTTGTTTCCAATAGGAGTAATAGGTAGAAATTATAAAGGGGTAGATAGAAATCTATAAGGAACTACTTCTTAAGCATTTTAGCCATTCAAAAATGCAAAGTAGGTAATCTTAGACAGAATGGCCCTAGGAGCTTAGGGAACAGGAAAGGTCTAGAGAAATAACCACTTTAGTTGAGGCATAAATTATCCCAGATCTAAGATGGGAGAGATTTGAAAACAAAGCATTCAAGTATGAGAAATATTCAGAGTAAAGGACCAGATAGAGGAGATAGAACTTTGTGAATGAGGAAATTGTAATGAGACTGGAGCAATAGGAAGAGACCAATTTATAAACTTTTAATGAAAAAATATTTTACATTTGATAATGGAAGTAAGGGAAAGTCACTTAATTTCAATAGCTCTTTATGTTCCAGTATTTTTTTTTAATTTTTGTAAAGCAATAAACATTTATGCAATTTTATATTTCAAGTTAGGCTGTTGCAATATTTTTTTACGTAGGATTTCTTTGGGATCTCTTCCAGGAATGTATTCTACTGATGGGTTTCTACACATCATAATTTATCATCTACTTATGCTATGCAATTCTTGCCTATGTTCCTTCCTCATATAAATCTACCATAGGTTATCTACCTAATACATTGACTGCCTTCTTTAAACCTTTGAACATTTTGCATGAGCTTTCTATTACTCATATTTTTTACTATTTCTTGTATAGAAGTCATTGTTGGTAATAAACTCCAATCTACTTTTGCCCACTCTGAGTCTCTTTATCTGTTGACCTCTAGGTAACCTGCCATCTCTGTCTACTCACCCTCAAAGATGTTTTTTGCTTTCTTTTCTCCAAAACTTTGCTCATATTCTTATTTTCTGTTTTGAATTTTTGTTTTGTATTTTCTGTAGTTAGAATGAGGTTTAACATGTATTTTATCATTAATTTGATAATGTACTAAAATGCTCTACTCTTACCCTGTCTACCCCATGATTTCCTATTCATTCATCTTGAATGTCACTTCTTCAATGAAACATCTTTTTCAGCCCTTCTGGTGGATTAATTTCACACAAACTCAAAAACATGTTATTTGAAATCTATCTAATAGAGACAGTTACCATGTATTGTGTTTTAGTCATTTGTGTAATTTTTATATCCTTTATTAGAATATAAATTCCATGAAGGTGGAAACTTTGTCTTATCTAAATTCCTTCTCAAATCAAGCTGAATACAAATTCATAAAACAATAAAGATTTAATCAATATCTTAATAAATCAGATGGATATATATCTTGAAGCTTTAACATTTTTCTTTAAATCATTTGCCTTATTTCTTTATTATTCTAAAAATATTTTCCTCTATAAATTTAGTAGTTCTCTCTTATTATTATAGCATATAAATTCAGATCACTCTGATTTCTTTGAGTTTTTCCTTGGGAACAATGAACAATTTCAGATTCTTCACTCCCTCTAATAATATCTTAGAGAAAAGAGATTCTAATAGCCCACCATCTCAACATATCCCACTCCCATTTGCACCCTATAGTGACTTTTTTGCCATTAGTGAATGATTTAGATATTATCTGATAAAATTATACTATCTTATAAATAGGGCAATCATAATCCACATATATTAAGGACTCCAAAGTCAATATTTTTCCTCACACTAACTTTATGAAGTAAATAAAGTGTGATTATACTTATTTTATAAATAAGGAATCTGAAAGTCAAATAGGTGATGCGTCATAATAGATCTGAAAACTATCAAGCACTAATCCCAGGATAAAATAGGAAATGCAGGGTAGAGGATAGAGTGTATTGCCAAAAGAGTTAGAGAGGCTTAATTTCAAGTTATACTCCTATACAGGTTAGGTGAATGAATTTGACAAAATTACTTAGCCTTTTACTACCCCCAAACAATTTCCTAAGAATGTTAGAAAAAAAAAACAGATGACAAACCAATGCTGCAAAAATTAGAAGGAAAGCAGAAAGCTGGGAAACAATTTTCACAGCTAGGAGTACTGATAAAGGTCTCATTTCTAAAATATACTGAGAATTGCATCAAATTTATAAGGTTACCCTTTTGTCATTCCCCAATTGGTAAATGATCAAAGAATATGAACAGGTTGTTTTCAAATGAAGGAATTATGTATATACATATATATATATGTATATATATATATACATATATATATATATATATCTGTGTGTGTGTATAAAACCATATAAAATGCTCCAAATTCTTATTGATTAGAGAAATGCAAATTAAAACACCTCTGAGGTTCCACCTCACAGCTATCAGATTGACTAAGATAACAAAATGCAAAATGAAAAATGATCAATGTTGGAGAGGTTGTGGGAGGACTGGGACATTGATGCATTGCTGGTGGACTTGTGAACTGATCCAACCTTTCTGGAGAGCAATATGGAACTATGGCTAAAGAGTAAAAAAGCTGTTCATACCCTTTGATCCAGCAATTCCAATTCTAGACCTTCATCCAGAAGAAATCATAAAAAATTTAAAAGGTCCCACATGTTCCAAAATATTCATAACAGCTCTTTTTTGTAGTGCAAAGAATTGGAAATTGAGGGGATGCCCATCAATTGGGGAAATGGATAAACAAGTTATGGTATATGAATATTATTGTTCTATAAGAAAACATGAATGGTCAGACTTTAAAGAAGCATGGAATAAACTACAGTAATAGAGGGAGCAGTACCAGGAGAATATTGTACTCATTAGCAACAATATTGTGAGTTATCAACCTTGATAGATGCAGCCACTCTCAGCAGTTCAGAGAGCTCCAACAATCCGGGGAGACTGACTATGGATAATGCCATCCCCATCCAGAAGAAGAAAAGCAAAGAAAAAACTCCTATAGAATAAATGAATATTACACTCACTTTTAAAAAATTTCTCTCATGTACTTCTTTCCTTTCTCATGGTTTTCTTTCTTTTTCCCCTTGATCTTAATTCCTCATACCAAAAATTATTGCTCTGTAAACATGTTAAACATAAATGTGTATGGATGATATTCCTCTGACTATTCACCACTAAGGGGAAGGTATAGGAAGGGGGGGGCAGAAGGAAATTATGTAACTTAAAACTATGCATATTCATGTGGACAAATGTTGAGAAACTAATTATGTAACACAAAATTAGAAAAATAAAATAAAATCTCAATAAAAAGATGACAATCTGAAATATTCCACAATATTTTCCTATGCCTATGTAATCCCATTTTAAATCCAAAATCCAGAGTTGCTAGATGACCTTTAAATTAATATTCATGATAAACTAGTTATTTTATATGACATAATACATATTGATGTGTCCCACCCATCATCTCCTAGGCTTCTCTTATGTTTTAGTGTCCATTAGTATGCAGGTTTATGGTCCTTGTTCAATTCTATGGTTATTCATTTGTACTTTAAAAACCTTCCCTAACAAGTGTGGGTTGATTTTCCTTCTTTTATTAGTCAGGGCTGGTATTTCTTACAGTACAGATGACTTTTTTCTGAATGAATGCTCATAATGTGAATTTTATGGGAAGAGAAGCTGCTGCACAGAGAATTGTGGGATTTATAGACTCCTCTAAAATTAGCTTATTAGAAATTCTTACAGTAGTCCAAAATGGAGAGCAGCAAATAATAGCAATTTATAAAATCTAATCGATTATGACCAAGAGGAGATTAGGAAATTGAATTTACCTTATCTCTGAAATATTTAAATATTAGAATTTATTATCATATAATTAATTCCATACTCTGGGGAGGGATAGGCATAATGTTTTTTGTTGAAATAGAATCTTCTTTGCACTAAAGGAAGTTGCTGAGCTTGTCAGTTTAGGAGAAGCTAGTCTATTCCATACCTTTTGGGGGTTTTCTCAAGAACTTTCCCCATGTCCTTACTATTTTGAACGTCTGTTTGTATAGTAAAGCTTGAAGAAAGTTCCTATTAAAGCTCTGATATTCATATTAACCTTTAGTCTCATTATTAAGCTGTTAGGTCTCTCAAAAGTAATATGTGTCCCTGAGAGCACCTAAGCTGGGGAAAATGTAATGCTAAATGAAAAAGGAGTAAGGAAGCAACCAATTCTGTCCTCTTACAAGCCATGTCTTCATTTCTTTCTAGTTAAACAAAGTAATTTCTTTTTCCATTAAAATATCTAGTCAACATTAATATTATAAAATTTAATGTAGATTTCCTTTTGTGTTTATTTGAATATATGTTTAACTCCCTCACTAGATTATAATAAATGAAAGATAGGAAAGGGTGTTTTCTTCTATATTGTATCATTCAAAGTGGAGAGCCTAGTACCTTGCAGAAAGAATATGCTCAATAAATATCTTAAATAAATGAAAGCTAACCTGGGGGAGGACTTTGAATTGAGACCTGAAAATTAAGATATGGTGATGAAGAAAAAGAAAATTTCAAGTTTGGGAAACAGTCAGCGAACTTGCTCTGAGCAAGGAGACATGGTGACTTTTATGAGGAATAACAAGTATGGTGACCTGTGTCACTGGATTTCAAAGATCTTCAAGGGAAGGAAGATTTAGAAGAGTGGAAATGTCAGAAGAGTTCAGGTTATAGACAGCTTTAAAAGCCAAAGAAATTTAAATAATGTGACCCCTTCAGGGGAATTCAATAGTTGCAATAATCAGGATTTAGCTGTATTTGCTGTTGGCAGCATTAGAGAGTCACTGTAGTGTATTAAATGAGAGGATGTGATGTGGTCATACTGGTATTTTAGGAAAATGTTTGACACCTGACAGAAGGATGAACTGGAGAAGGGAGAGTCTTGAGGCAAGGAGAGCAACTGGCATCTTATTATAATATGAAGGCTTCAGGTAAGGAATACCTACATCAGAGTAGTGACATTGTCATAGGAGAGAGAGAGTGGCTGCATTTTATATATTATGAAGTAAGAAATAACATGATACAGCAACTGACAGGTTATGGAGAGAGAGACAGAGACAGAGATAATTTGAGGATGAAACATCAAGGATACTTGCACATGTGAAGATTAAAATGTCTTTAACACATTCATTTGGAAATGAATAATTGGCAGTCTCTCAGTTGAGAGATTAAGGTTTGGAAAAATAGAAATTAGAATCATCTGCATGGAGACCCATGGGAGCTAATAAAATCAAGTAGAGAAAAAACAAGAGGTCCAAGGACAGAGAGAATATTCATGATTAGTGGGAATGAATTAGATGATGATGATGTTTTTCCTTTGTTACCAAGAAGACCATAACATCAGGGAGGTGATGCCATTACAAGCACGTGAATGAGGGCAAGTGCTGCACTGAATCACCAGCCTCACTTTCTTCTCTGGAGCCATCTGAGTCCAGTGACCAGAAATGAATCAAAATAACTAAAGATGGACCTGGATGGGAGGCAATGAGGGTTAAGTGACTTGCCCAAGGTCACGCAGCTAGTAAGTGTTAAGTGTCTGAATTGAAACTCCTGTCCTCCTTACTCCAAGGCCACTGCCCCACATAGCTTCACCCGTGTGAATCAGATAAAGATCCAGCAAAGGAATCTGAGAAGGAGCTGATTTACAGGAAGAGAGTAGGAGAGAATAGAGCCATGAAAGCCTAAGAAGAGAGTATCATGAAGTGCACAATGAACAAAGGTTGTGGAAAGATCAAGAAGAATGGGCATTGAAAAAAAACACCAATAGATTTGGTACCTTTGGAGAGAGCAGTTCATTTAAATGAACTAACAAAAACTAGAATCTAGAGAGTTGAGAATGAGAGGAAAGGAAGTGGAGGTAATGATCATGCACAGACTTTTGAAGAATTTTATCTACAATATTTTCCAATTAAAAATTATCTAGAGAATTATGAAAAAATACCCTAAATCACTATTAGAGAAAACTAAAACAATTTTGAGATACCACCACACACATATCAGATTAGCTAAAATAACCCCCCAAAAAGGAAAATGACAAATGTAGGAACCAATGTGAGAAAGTTTGAACACTGATGGATTGTCAGTGGAGTGAACTGATTCAAGCATTCTGGAGAGCAATTTAGAATTACTCCAAAGGACCATAAAAGTAAGCATACTCGTTGATACAGCAATACCACTAAATAGGTCTATACCTCAAAGAGATCATAAAAAGTAGAAAAGATTCACAAGTGCAAAAATATTTTTTAGCATCTCTTTTTCTAACGGCAAAAAATTTGAAATTGAGAAGATGCCATCAAAATTGAGAATGACTGAAAAAAGTTGTTATATATGAATGTAATGGGATACCCTTGTGTGATAAGAAATGATGTGCAGGAATATTTTAGAAAAAAAAAACCTGGAAAGACTTACTTGAACTGATGCTGGGTAAAGTGAGCAGAACCAGAAGAACACTGTATGTAACACCAGCAACATTGTGTGAGAATCCACTATGTCAGACTTAGCTATTCTCACAATACAGTGACCCCAAATAATCCTAAAAGATTCAGGATGGAAAATACTATCCACATCCAGATAAAGAACTATGGATTCCAAATGCACATAAAAGCATAATATTTTCACTCCTTTTGTTTTTTCTTTCTCACACTTTCACTTTTTTCTGATTCCTTTTTCACATCATGATTAATGTGGGAAAAGGATTAATATGATTGTACATGTGTGACCTAAATCATATTTCTTGCTACATTGGGTCAGGGGCAGAGGAAAGGGGGAGGAAGGAGAATGAAAAATTTGGAATTAAGAGTTTCATGAAAGTTAATGTTCAAAATTATATTTGAGGGACCTGAAAAATATGTTTTTTAAGCACGGGAAGAAGAATTTTAACCACAAAATAGAGAAATGATATAGGAATAAGAGGTAGCAAGGATATATGCATCAAGTGAAACTGGGGGGAGATAACATGTTCACAGGCAATATGGAATCAGCCAGTAGACTGGGCAAGATTAAAAGTCAATGGTAGAGTGGGAATTACAGAAGGAATAATCTGCTGGTGAAGTCAGAATAGAAATAGAAAGTTATTGTTTATGCACATAGAAGGATATGTCTTGGAAAAAGGAGGATCACTTCTTTATGGGAAACAGAGATGAAGGAAAGAATAGTGACAGAAGTCATCTCTGAGACAAGAAATAAGGAAGAAGAAAGAGTCTACTCTGTAAGAATGACATTTTTTTCATTCAAGTTTGAAATAAGATTCTTAGTTAAGAAGGATGAGGACTAAGGAAATACTGAGAGCTTTGAAGATGAATGAAAAGGTATCAAAAAGTTGCTGTTGTGAGTGGAGTTGTGAATCAAATGTGTAGATTATAAAAGTTTTCTTGCCACATTTCATTCCAAATTGAGATTCTTTTACATAAATTTTTAGCAGACCTAGTAACAACAGTTTCATTATTTGCTTCATATTCTTTCAACAGCATGTGAGTAGAAGTAAAAGGAGCAGCTGTTGGGAGTAATCTGTGGCTAAATCTGGGCAAGGCAAAATCTTTGATAGGATAAAGGGGCAAGGGAATGGAAAGAAAAGGATAGTATAGAGCTGAATAAACTCAATTGGGAAAGAGTAATGTAATGAAAGAAGGACAGAAGGGAGGAAGGAAGGGAGGAAGGAAGGGAGGAAGGAAGGAAAGGAGTGAAGAAGGAAAGAGGAAAAGAGGAGAGGGAGGGATGGTATCATCGTTGTTGTTATAATAACTGCTGCAGTGGTTAAAATGCCATGTCTGGAATCAGGAAGACTTATCTTCCTGATTTCAAATCTGAACTGATACTTACTAGCCATGTGATCTTGGACAAGTTATTAAATCCTGTTTGCCTCAGTGTCTACATCTGTAAAATGATGGAGAAATATATGGCAAACCTCTGCAGTATTTTTCCTAACTGTGAAACAGTTAATAAGTGTGTGACCCTGGGCTAGTCATACAATACTGTTTGCCTCAGTTTCCTCCTTTGTAAAATGAACTGGAAAAGGAAATGATAAACCACTTTAGAAGAAAATTGTAAATCAAGACACAAAGAGTTGGACATGACTAAAACAATTAAACAATAGGACTATGTTACAGATTGAGGCAGATAGCTCAGTGGAGAGAAGCTCTGAGTTCAAATCCAGTCTGAAATACTAGCTGTATGAATCTGGTCTAGTCACTTAACCCCTGTTTGGCTAAATTCACTGAAAAAGGAAATGACCAATCATTACAGTAGTATTGCCAAGAAAATCCCCTGGGTAGTATTTTATATAGTATTAGATACAACTGGATAATGGCACCAAGAAAGGCATGGTACTAAGTGCCTTACAATTATTGTTTCATCTGATCTTCAAAACAACCCTGTGAGTTAGGTACTTATTATTATTCTTATATGGTAGGCAGAGTTCAAGTGATTTAACTGGAGTCACAAAGTTAATAAGTGTCTGACATGGAATTTCATCTCAGGTCTAGCCTGACTCATTGCATAGTGTCCTATACACTGTGCTGCCACTATATATCAACTTCATACATGTAGAAGTATCCTAGACTCTTTGTTGGGTGATAAATGTGGATACTGAGTGAAGGTGCGAGGAGAGCCTATAAGTGGTAATAGAGAGTAAGAAGAACTGCAACTTCTCCTACCATGATCAATGATTCAGAAGGACATGAATGAAAGTATAATCAGTGTTAGCAAGGTGGGCTAGGAAAGCTGTATCATAAGGATGAACCCAGGTCTCACTTACCATAATAGAATGTTAATGGCCTCCTCAGTTCCTATACATTCAATATCTTTATTCTTTTCAAGAACAAATCTGAAGGGAATTTGGATGTCACCCAGCTTGACATTTTCCAAATACAATGTACTCTGCAACATTTTGAACAAGAGGTCATCAGACTTTTGCTTTCATACTTCCAATGACAATGAATTCAATAATTACCTAGGCAGCCCATTAATTTTGGGGGCAGCTCTAACTGAAGTACAGTTCTTTTTTTTGCCAGAATTTATTATTTATATCTATTTGTGCAATTTTTTTTCTTTTCCTATGAAGCAACCACGGATAAAACTATTATTAAAAAGAATTCTATATAAAAATGCTTTAGATATTTTTAATATTTATCATCCTAGATTTTATGTAAGAATTTCCTTTTCATACTAAACACTCCAGCTTCCTTCAACTATTCCTGCTGTGGCATATTTTCAATTCCCTTTACCTTCCTGGGTGCTCTTCCCAAATGAATTCCAAGTTGTTATTTCTGTCTTATAGAGTGAAATCCCCAACTGAGTTCAGTTATCCATATGAGGGCTTATAAGGGCAGAGTGTAGAGGAATATATGATCCCCTCAATCTAAATCATTTACTTTTATGAATGTAGCCCTAGATTGCCTTAATGCTTTTAATAGGCACATCATACTTACATGCTAAGCTTGCATTCGAGGAATGCTTTTGTTTCAGTTTTCTTCTTGGGTTTTTTTTTTACACTAGCTCTTTATTGTTAAGCTGCTTGTGCATTCCACAAATGTTCAGTTGATTTTAAACAAAGTATTAACACTTTCAATTTTCTAATAAATTTTATCTAGATAAATTCCACTTGTTCCAGATTGTTGAAAACATTTTAGGGAACTGATCTGACTACCCAGCATTTGTTTCATTATCATTATCATCATTATTGTTGCTATAATTAATTTTATCATCCACAAATCTGACAAGCACCACATACTGTTATGTCCAAATCATTGATAAAAACGTTGAAAATCAAAACACCAGGGACAGGAAGCATTGAAAAATATCTCAAGATGGATATAAAATCTTTAATGCACACTCTTAAAATAGATCATTTAATTAGCCTTTAATGCCCTTAGCTTCAATTACCTTCTTCTCTTCCCCTAACCGTCAATCCTCGACTTTCTTCATGTTGTGTATAAAAATAACATAAATGACTTTATCAGAATGCTTGCTGAAAACCTACTACTTCAGATTGATTGACCAATCAAATGATATTTTTGACAAAGGAAGTGATATTAGTAGTACATTAATTTAGTAAATTCATACTGGCTTCCATATTCAACAACCATATTTAATAATGCTTTTAATTATATAAACATTATAATCAAGTTCATAGGTCTATATTTATCAAAATCTACCTTTAATTTCTTTTTACTGTAGCATAGTTTAATAGAAAGAATTCTGAGTTTGTAGACAGAGGACCTGTGTTTGAATCCCTACATCTGCCATTTCTTACTTTTATAACCTTGGGGAAGTATCTTAACTTCTATGAATCATTTTCTCCATCTGTAAAAAGCAATTGAAAGATCCCTTCCAACTCAGAACTCAGATTCATTATCCTTAACTTTCCCTAGGATAACATTTATCCATCTCTATTATCCTTGAATTATTCCTTGCTTCAAAAACTCCTCAAAAAATTGTCTAAAGACTGATTTTTTTTCTCTTGTATGGTTTTTTTTCAGTTTCAGAGAGATATCATTCAGCTGAGGCAAGAGATAATTGTATTTGGGCCCCCCTGATTTCATTTAACTCCTTATTCCTGCTATTTCCCCTTCTGTTTCCAAATGAGATTTTGGAAGCAGAAAAATAACATTAGAAGAAAGGACACAGAATGTGCATATAGACTGCCTGTACTTGAATCTTGTTTAAGCCATTTTCCCAGGTAATCTTGGAAAAGTGAATTATTTCTCTGTACTAAAATCTCACAATTAAAATGAGAATCCTGGACCAGATGATCCCAAAGTGTTTAAATAATAATAAGGAAAGCAATTAATTAATCTCTGGATTAGTCTAATTATTTAGTTTCTTTTGGAACTTAATGGGTTTTTAATTATTTTTTTATTAATTTAAGGCAGTGGGGTTAAGATAATTATTAAGTATCTGTGGCACATTTATGAACTCAGGTCCTCCTGACTTCAGGGCCAGTGCTTTATCCACTGTGCCACCTAACTGCCCCTTTGGAACTTAATGTTAAGCAAAATGCAATGCCAATAGTGTTCACTCATTCATTTCTCTCTGAACTTCAACCTTCCTGGCTCACTAGACATTTATCTCCACCTTTCCTGCAATGTGAATATCTGCTTTTCCTTTGATGCCCCTTTCAGCTTCTTTCTATGTGTTCACTTTTCCATTCATGATAATAGCTATCATTTATATAGTTTTTAAGATTTTGCAAAACCCTTTCTTAACATGTTATCTCATTTTATCCTTATAACACATCCATAGGTAGGTAGGAGAGTATGGGGTAGGGGTAGTGATATTTTTATTCTCACTTAACAAATAGAAAAGTGAAACACAAAGAGATTATAACTTATCACTTAAGAGCTGGTAAGTGTTTGAGATCAAATTTGAATTCAGGATTTTCTTCTCTACCATCTAGCTTCTTATATTTTTCTTGTCTTCCTTTGAGTTTGTATTTATATTTCCAGCCTTTAGCCCAATATCTGACGCATAATAAGCACTCAATACAAACTTGTTAACTTGATTTGACATGGAGCAAAAATGCTGTTGTTATAGCCAATAATCCTGATGAGGATACATGTCTTTCTCTGGTTCTCAAAAGTTTCTTGTACCAAGCCTACAAAAGCAGAGCTAGAAAGAAATCTCAAAGGTCCCTGACTGACTTCAGTGAAGAAAACTGATTGTGTTTTTCTGATGGAGCTCCAGGAATGCTGGGGAGAGGGAAGGGGCTAGGTGTCAGTACCTGTATAGCTCCAGAACATCTGATTACTCAGAGCAAGATTTCACCACTATGTTTTATGAAGAACCTAGAGTTGGGTACATGGTAAGGTGCTATAGCTCTCAAAGAAACCCTAGTCAAATAACAAAGAGGTTGGGAAGAAAGGACATTGTTTTTCAAAGCTCTGATAACTGTACATTTGACAGCATTTTCTGAACTCTGGCTTGTTTTCTAGGATTTATGTCAAAATTGACATTAACGTCCCTGCCATCTCTAAAAATGCTAGTGTTTGACCGTGATACATAAAAGCCCCCCAAAATGGTAGCTTCTTTGTTCATATTATTTCATATCCTTCTAGCAAAAGTACTATGTATTTCCTACTTTCTTTTTTGGAGATCTCTCTCTCCTTTTAATCCTATTTTAAATTTTTATCTTAATTTTTATCTTGTTCTTCACAAAGTTCAGTTCATACTTGGAATTAAATTCAACAAGGATTACAACATATGGGAAACAGGCTGATTAGAACTAGAGATGGGGTGAAACGTACAGGGTCATTCAGAAGGCAGTAAATCCAGTTTGTCTGGACCTGAAAAGAATAAGGAATAAGAAGCATCTTAAGGAATAAACCCTTTAATGATGCCAGGGGAATGACTGGACAAGTTATGGCATTTGGTTGTGATGATATACTATTGTGCTCTAAGAAATTAATAGGGAAAACCAGGTGGCACAGTGGATAGAGCACCAACCCTGGAGTCAGGAGAACTTGAGTTCAAATCTGGCCTCAGACACTTAATAATTAACCTATGTGACCTCAGGCAAGTCGTAACCCCATTGCCTTGCAAAAAAAAACAAAAAAGAAAAAAAGAAATGAATATATACATATATATATATATATATATATATATATATATATATATACACACATATATATATATATATACATATATATACACATATTCCTTTCAGTGGTATCCATCTCTAGGACACAGGAAAGATGAAAAAAGAAATTGACATGATAATTTTGTTGTATATTTGGAGGGAATATCAAGTTATAGATAGCAGATTTGCAGTTTGATATCAAATCATCTTTTTATTGTTCTGTATATTGGAAAATTTTTTGTTTCATGAATTGAAAACAAGTTAACAAAAAAAAGAAACCATTGCAATAAAGGTGTTTAAAATCCTTGGCCAATCTGAAAATAGGTACCAAAGAGATGTGCAGCTAGGTGGTAGAGTAGATAGAGCACTGCCACCTAGCTGCACATTCGTTAGGATGGGAGTTTGAATCCAGCCTCAGACATTTGCCACTTGCTAGCTGTGTGACCTTGGGCTAGTCACTTAACCCTTATTTCTCCACATCCCGGGCCATCTCCAGTTATCGTGATTCATATCTGACCATTGGACCCAGATGTCTCTGAAGGAGAAAGTATGGCTAGTGACTTAGCACAGAACTCCCTCACTAAAATCCAATTCATGTGTTTATCTAGGAATCACTTCCCTGATGTTGTGGTATTCTTCAAAAAAATGAAGGACAAACATTATTTTGGGAATATTCTGGGCAATAGGGGGAATTATTTTTCAAATTCTATATTACCTTCTAGTTTTAAAATGTCATGACAAATTTGAAGGACAATTATTATTATTATTATTATTATTATTATTATTATTATTATTATTACTAAAAAGATTGTAATTATACAACATAGCTTTTATTTCCTACTCCCAAATGACCTGGAAGCATTGTCCTATAGGTATACTTTGCTTTGAATTAGAAGTTTGTTTTCTGTTTGTGTACTTTGGAGAAATCCACTTTAACAAGGCATTTTTTCTCATATCAAACCAATTAGTTAAAATGCGACTATTAAATGCACTTAAGAGAATTCCTTTGAATATTGGAATGATGAAAATAAAAATATCAGTTGTATGAACCTCATTTCCAATGCTTACTTCTCTAGGTCATGTCTTTAGATTGTCTTGACCAAAAGCCCTGGGGTCCCACTCTAGAACGAAAGCCCACAGCTCACCTTGAGTTTAATTAAAAAGACTTCAGCATCTTTGTTTCCTCAGGTTGTCTGAAAATAGAATATGTTGGCAATGTATTTTAGGTTATGACCATCCTCCTCACCTTCTAGGAAAGTGTATATACTTATGTGTATGTATTTGTATGCATATCTATATGAGTATGTGTTCAAATTCCCTTGAAGTGAAACATGAAGGACCATCCAAATTTAGATTTATTATATTTTGAGCACTATGGTGGTTCTTTATTACTTATTTATTGTTGTTTTTTGCAAGGCAACAGGGTTAAGTCACTTGCCCAAGGTTACACAGCTAGACAATTATTAAATGGCTGAGGCTGGATTTTAACTCAGTTCCTCCTGATTCCAGGGTTGGTATTTTATTCACTGTGCCACCTAGCTGCCCATCTTTATTGCTTCTTAAACTCAATTGGATATCTATCCTATGTTCTCATTTCAGGAAGTCTAATGGGTAAGAGAAATGTGAACTAATAGGTGAAGGAAATAAAGGGAAAAAAATATTTTGGATAATCTCTCTGCCTCCATTTAACATTCTTATCATCCTTTCCATTAACCCTTCTGTTCTTCATTGCTAGAGGTCTGAATGTCTTTCTGCTTTAATGTGATATTTCAAAAAACCTATATGATAAAGAAAGAAATAGGTTTAAGGGTTGAAGAAAGTGCCTTAAATAGGTCTTCATTTCTCAGGATAAAACTTAAGTCAAATATTGTACTCTGGCTTTTCATTCCTCTAAATGATGAAAAGAATCTTAATGTTTCTTTCTTATTCAATCATTTCAGTCTTGTCTAATTTCACTTCAAATGCTGCTTTTCAGATTCTTGTGAGTCTCAACTCAATTCCCAGGTTAACTTGACTATGTTTTATAACTACCTGCTCCATTTGTTTCCACTCACTTTGAAGTGTTTTGCTACTCTCACAAGGGAAGTACAACAATATATATAAATCCATATTGTTCTCACACCTGCAAATCAAGATAACTTGGATCTATGTTGAAACTATCTATACAGATAACATCGTTGTGGGAAAATATACTTCTATACACTACTTTAGCTATTTACACACCTTTGGTACATGTCTATACCAAAATAAACACTCACAAAGACCTTTTATGATCATGAATATATCATTTACTTAGTAATAAAACAAAAGTAAATAATATTATAGGAACTCACATATATCAAATCTACAAATAATTAATTTATTAAAATCCAGGTACAGACTTGGATGATATTCTCTCCAACACACTCAGGATCTGTAGGGTAGAGTGACCACACAAAGAAAGCTATCAAGGAAGGGTGGGAATGAAGCCAACAAATGGAACTGAAATTTTTCTTCACACTCAGAAACTGTCCAGGAAAGTTCCTTGTTGAATATAATGTCTGTATTGAACAACTATTTCCATTTCTAAGTTTAGTTATTTCATGCAATACTACACTAACATATCACTGGGCATGACATTTCACACAAACTATTTGATCTACATCTTGGCTTCTTTGATTCCTTGCTTTTAATCTGTTCTGTTTTGCTTGTTTTGTTTTATTTCAAAGAAAAGCTTGTATTATCCATCACTTTTGGCTTTCTCTCTCTCTCTCTCTCTCTCTCTCTCTCTCTCTCTCTCTCTCTCTTTCTCACTCTCTGCCCTCCCAGAAATTAATTACATCTTAGTTTAATATTAGGAACTAACTTTGAACTTTAATCAAATAAATTGTCCCATAATCTTATTACTTTGATGTCCATATTCATTTTTAGCATATGACAGTTTTGTACACTAAACATAACAAAAAATTAAAGCAACAATTTCTGAAGTGAATTAATTATTTCTGTTAGAACCCTTATTAGACCCATGACTCAGACAAGTAAACAGCAACTATTACTTTTTTCAGAAACAAATTTGTACCCCAGGGAATATCCCTTCCCTTAAACTTGGATATGTTGTTTCCCAAAAAAGTTCATTTAGGGAAGTTGCTGCTTTCCTTTGACAGTTTCCCCCCAGCACATAGTACAATGACTAGCATAACAGTCATGTACTTCCTGACAGTACTAGTTACAAGAGCTTGAATCTTCATCATTTTTTCCTCCTCCATTCCTTCTCCCCAATCGATGTAAAGTCCTCTGAATTCCACCATGCTTAATGTTCTCCCATTATCCTCTTTCTCTCAATTCACTTCAATATCCATTCAAGCTTGAACACTGTATTGTAAAAGCCTTCTAACTGGTTTCACAGCTTCTAGCTTTTTCCTTTCTCCCATTCAGCTTTTGCAGTTTTCTCTTTTGTAGTGTATAGAATGAAACATGTTAGCTCAATATTGTAGTTGTTCCTTCTTTGTTCAAAAAGGAAACATTAACTGTTGTTCAGCATTTTAGGTACTTTGCCCTATATTAACAGTTTTATTTCCTAGCAATCTTCCAAATACTATGCTTTCAAGGAAATTTTAATAGATAATCAATATTCCATCTGTCTTTTCATGCCTCTGTGCATCCAGGCAAGTAGTTTCATGCCTGGATTGCACCCAGAATTTGTCTCTACTAGTTCAATTGAATAAATACCTCTTGTGTTCAACATTGGTGATAAAACTAATTCCTTCCCCCTAGTATGTGAGGAGGAAGGGTTTGGTGAACTAGGATAAAATGAAGGAGAAAATGATAAAATATTTGAGGCAAGAAGAAACACTTGTAGTGGCTCTTTTGAACTTAGTTTTGAAGTAAAATGAAGATAGGTATGAAATGAGGAAAGATGAAGAGAAGAATTACAACTTATCTCAGGTACTGGGATAGGAAAATCCCATATTAATGAAGAAATGTATCGTCATGTTTGTTGAAATTCTTCTCTAATATCCAATTTAGTGACCATTTTCTCCTCAAAGATCTTTCTAGCACTTTCTACTCATTTTAACTTTCTGTTGTGAATAATTTAACTTCTCTCAAATTTTCTTAGATTTTTACTTTCATCTAGATATCTCTTTTTAATTAGCAAACAACTTCTCCCAATGGGAAAAGAGAAAAGTAAAATCTTTGTAATAATTGTACATAATAAAGCAATGCAAATTCCTTCACTTACCATGTATGAAAATATATGTTTCATGTTGCACTTTGCATCCATTACCTTTAATGATCAATGAGCTTCTGGATAACATTTACATAAGTATGTGTTATTTCTTTTCCCATCACCCTTTTGGTCATCAGATCTTTGAAGGCAGGATTATCACTTCATCTTTTTATTTCTAATTTATCATTGCTTTATACATAGTAGATCTTTGATAATTATTTGAATTAAACCATCAAACTTTTAATAAATCTGTAAATACTGGGCAAAAGTCTTTGAAACTATAAGATCATATGTAAATAAAAGAAACTCTTAGTTTACCTGGTTCAACCCCTTTAGGTAATGAAACTGGGAGATACAGTGATTTTTCTGAGGTAGTTTGTTGAGAGAGTGCTTTTTGAAACCAACTCTTCTTATTTCAGTGTTAATATTCTCCACATACCACAATGTTCTCAAAAATGGCTTAGTACCCTTTATACAGTCAGCTGAAAATTAAATCAACACAGATTAGCAGCAGTAAGGGCTCTTTGAAAACTATTCATTCTATAATTCAGGTCTTTGAAAAGTATGCTTACTGAACTAGAAATATACTGTCTTTTTCTATTAACTCCAATGAACCATTATGGACATGATCTCATTGACTCTGAGATGACATACAAGGGACACCTGCCTCCCTGACTCATCTCCCTAGAATTCAACTTTTTTTGCCAAAAGTAAATACACAAGTTAAAATAAATGTCTAACCAAGTTATTTTTTGTTTTTATTAGCACCTGTAATAGTAAAAGAATTACTATTATTTAACATTGTGATTATTAACTCACTAGGAAGTACATGGAAATAGAAAAAGATTTTTGTTATTGCTTTTTATTATTATGAAAGTCTTGCAAAACTATACAAAATCCTTTGTTATAGTGGAAACTTGTTTGCATAATACACAGATGCTGAAAATCTCTAGAATGTCAATAAATAAAACTGGTATTTTCTAAGCATGGTGCCTAGTAACTTTAAATTATGAAAGATTTGTGAATATAACTACAAAATTGTCTTTAAATTGTCATGCAACAATATCTTGAACTATTCCCTAAATGTAGCATTTCCAAGGTCCTAGGGCCCTACCTGCTTCTTTCTTAACAATGTTTCTCCTTTCCCCATTTCTGTACAGAGTCAAACAAAATTATTTCCTCTTTATTTTCAATTTCTATGAAGCATCAAAGTCAAAGTCAAACAAAATTATATCCTCTTTATTTTCAATTTGTATCAAACATCAGAAATGATGACTTCTCAGAAGCAGTTTGTTTTTTTCCATTATCAAACCAGAGATAACTCCTGAATCTCTTGATCCTCTTACTCATATAACAATCAGTGCTAGTTTATCAAGCAGAATATATTTTCGCAATGACTACTGAGCTTTGAAATTGACATCGGAATCATTAAACATGATTTCTAAAAAAAATGTGTTAGTTCCAGCATTATGTCTTAAAAGCTTTATCAGTATTGATGAAACACATTGATGTTAAAAAATGTTATATATCATTTATTCATGCCTTCAAATAATTACTATAATGATAATTGTCTTATTTTCTTTCTTTGGTAAGTAATATGTATGAACTCTAAAATGTTGCATTACTAGATAAATAGAAATAAAAGATTAGATAATTTCCCCACAAATATCATTCACAGAGTATTTGAAACCAGTGTTTGTTTAATTAAAGGCTAACTACATTTCATGAAAGTTGTAGAATTGTCTATAATGAAAAGTTGGTTAAAACTGTAGGTTATAGGAAAGTGGTTAATTTTAATTTGTAAGGATACTTTACTCACTGGAAACTCTACATCAATGCTCCCACAGGTCCTGTGGGGAGAACAAAAATGAAAATTAGAATTGGACATTAGGCCTTAAAATAATCATAGTGATTGTCTATTCATAAGATCACAAGTCAATTGAGATGGAAAATAACCGTGGAAATCTAGACTGAGCTTAACTTTGCCAGTCTAGTGAAGTCTACTTCTCAGAGTAATGTTTTTAAAAGCATCAAATAAAATACGCAGGATAATAAAGGAAACCAATTATATTGAAATAAATAATAAAACATGAAGGAAAACAAGTGCAGGGACTCCCAGTTTACAACTCCCAGATTATAGCCCAGTCCCTTAACTTTTTAAGCCAGGGGAAAAATCTGACTTTATAGTTATGGAAAATTTCCAGGAGAAGATGCTACTAACAATGCAACTTTAGGCTTAGAGAGTTGCCTAGAACATCAAGAGATTAAGTGATTTTCCAAAGGTCACACAACCTATATATGATGCCAATTTTCTGTCTCTTTAAAGATGAAACCCAAATAATTTAAAGCCAGTGAATTCTGCATATCTAAGACTATCACTATACTCTAGGCATTTTCAGCCACTGTCCCCCCACAGTTCAAATTCACTCCCTCCTGCTCTACCTACTCACTGCTTTGCCATTTTTCAGGCCTCAGTTAAAGTTCCACCTTCCATAGAAAATCTATTCATTATCCCTAATATTTGAATGACTTTCCTCTGTTGAATATTTCCAATTTATCCTATATATATATATATATATATATATATATATATATATATAGTCTGTAACTGTCTTCAAATTTTCCTGCTATTACTTTGAGAACAAAGTCGATCTTTTGCCTTTCTGTATGTTCCCAGTTCTTAGTGACTGGAACATAGTAGGCATTTAATAATTTTTTTGTCTGATTCAACATGCCATATTTTGCATATTAAATGTCAAATCCTCCAGTTGATTTTTTTATTTTGGTTTGCTCTCAATTTTTTTCATAGGCCTTACCTTGTTTTTACTTTCCTACTACAAAAACAATTAAATAAATAAATAAATAAATTATTGATGAATTAATTTCCTGCAGAAATTATTTCCTTTGGTCATCCATTTTAAAGCCATAATTTTCAAGACAGTTTCCTCTAATCTCTCAAAGAGTGGATTAGAAACCAGAAAATATGAAACAAAAAGAGATAGGGGACCATAAAATGACTCTTAAGAATGCAAAAAACTACTGAAACTGCAATCTGCTAAAAAAGAAATATAAACTTTGAAGTTAGAAGTTAGAAGATCTAGGCTCAAACCCCATCTGCACTATTTATTTTCCATATGAACTTGGACAAGTTGCTTAACCCTTCAAAGCTTCCACATTTTACATTTGTCTGAGGTCTGGGAAGGAATACCTGAGATATTTTGCAAATTATAGGCAATGATGACAAGTAGATACATTCCTCCACATTAGAGAATTCCATGGAATTCTCTATGAGGAAATTTCATATACTTATGTTCATATTTTAATGCCAGAACTTTATGTTTTGATAAATCAACTATCATTTTGTTACAGTAAAGACTCAAAGCAAGTAGTAAGAATGGCTCAGAGGGGAGCAAAATCTTTCAAATCTTGCCTAGGGCACATGAAAGCTTTCTCTCAGTTCTGACTGTCAAGATGATTAGGGAAAGACTCACAAACTGTGGCAATTGATTCCTCTTAAATTTCTGTTTTGGAGTGGAATTATTGATTTTTTCAAGTGATAAAAGAAACTATACAGGAAGCTATACTGGCTTGGAATATATTTTAAGCCCCATGAACTCCCCTAGGGAGATTATTAGCAATTACTAGTTTCTAGAATTGTATATATAATATTGGGATGTTTTCAATTGAAGGTACTTGTTTTCTCTACACTCATAATAACGTTTTTCCAGGTTTTTTTTTTCCCTACATGATGATACACACACACACACACACACACACACACACACACACACACACACATAGATAGAAGAAGAATGTCCTATATGCTTCAATTCCAATTGATTTACCTCTGATGTTGCTTTATGCACTGATACCTTTAACAGAGGAAAATGTCATTGAGTTATAGAATCAATCAAAAGTATAAAACTGGTGTTAATTGAAAGAAAATAGATGATTGCATACAGGAAATATCTTGTCATTTGTTAAAGAGAATCCAAAACACCTTGTGAGACTTCAATAAAATCAAAACCCAATTTGGAATAGAACATTCCATTAACAGTCAAACTTGTCATGGAGGTGCTCTAATCAAACCTCACCTTTACCAAAGGGGTGTGGTAAGACCAGAGGGCTCTATTTTGTCCCTGCCTCTCTTTTGATCAGAGAATGATCTAGAGAACTTCAAAGTTAGAATATTTGAACTCTAACAAAAAGAACATTTGAACTCCTCTATGGAGTTGGTAGCAATGTCTCTAGAAAGATAGTGTTTGGCAACAATGTCTGTATACATAACTAAGAACAAACAAGGAAAAGTAGGGTCAGAATACTACATAGGTACTGATTTTCAGAATGTATTTTAAACACATGACAAAGAGGGAACTCCACAAAAGGACAAAGAAACTTAGTGAAAGCAGGAATATGAATTACACCCCCCCTCACGCTTTACAATATGTATTCTCTAAGCTTGAACCCATTCTCTGCAGGGATCTCCAAAAGGGAAAGTGTGCCTAAGATTTGAAAGGAGTTTGCTTTGACAAGTATACTTGTTATGCCTGCTTAGCAAATGAATATTTGTAACACTAATAAATTATGACTGGATACTTGATAAGCAATGGAGGAAGAGAAGGAGACCGCTTAGATTTGGGGCATATGAGTAGTTGTTAAACCACTTCTAACACCATAAGATTATGCTTATAACCCTGGGGCGGGGGAGAAAATAGTCAGCCAACATCTGAGGAATCAAGTTGTTAGTCCTTCTAGCAGTTGGAAGAATGAAACAAAAGGCAATGTTACAAAGATAATTGTTTTTCTTCAGAAACAAACATCTGGAATGATAATTCATGTCAGTGAGAAAAATAACTCATTTTAACCCTCACCAAATGAAAAATGGGCAAAGATTTTCCCTCCACAATAGATGTCTTGAATGGAGAAGCAGAGTATGAAATAGTAATGACACTGCTGTATAGAGGCAAAGAGGAAGATCAGGTGAAAATCACATGGTCCTGAATGGTCCAGGATCATGAAATACACAATTCCCTAAAAGGCTTTGCTGCTTAAATTTGATATAAAAGTAGCCCTTTGTAGATGTTGCCAAATATTAATAGAGTATCAAATTTTCAAGACATCCTGTTGCTTGTTTTTGCTCCAACAGATGCCATGCCTGAAAATGCTAATTAAGTCTCTAGGTTCTGTCCTTTCTGAGACTTCATCATAACTCATTCTTTCTAATATTCCTGTAGTTTAATCTCCCTCATCTCTTTATATGAAAAACTATAATTAAATCATTACTATCATTTAACCATCTGGAAAGTGCTAATGCTGTTTATAACTTCCTAGATTTTAACTCCCTTCTTAGTTATATTCCTTCCCCATTTGTATTTTCTCCCCTTAATCAAAATGTAAGATTCTCGAGGGCCAGAAATCTCTCACTTTGGCACTTATGATCTCAATGCGTACGCAAATAACTGACACATGTAATTTTTTAATGGATCTTCATTTCCTACCAGATGACAATTGCTAATCATGGGCTGAGTTCCACTAATTTCAAGTTTGAGAACTTTGACCTGCTCCATTTCTGACCTTGGACAATTCAGTCTTCTTTAGGCATCCTGGTTATTTCCTCCATATCTTCCTCTCCCAGGAACTTGCTATATTGATGCCAAACTTAGTTTGTTCACTGGAACTCATAGTTTTTGAACTCAACATATCCACCAATTTCAGTCTCCCCTAGTAGCAGAGAGTGTTCATCATAATCACATAGAAAATTCTTAATTTTTTGCATTTATTCATTAAGATTTCTTATCATTCATTAAAATTTCTTATCATGGAATAGGTGTCAACCAGTGCTTTAGCAGTAATGTATTTGTTGGTAGTTTGGCTCCTGTCCTAGATGCCTATTGACTAATGAGGACCTCAACCTCTCAAGCTTTCTATCTTCTTGTTCTAACACAGTACCTGCCCACTCCCTAACTTTTCACTTTTTGCTATGGGGACAGTAAGCAAATTAATACACTTACTGTTTCCAGAAAAGGTTGTCATAGATCACACTATAGCTTCAATCAAAATCTTTGAATTTACCCTTTCTTGATCACTACTCTATATGTGTATTTCTTCTTTTAGAATATAAGCTTCTTCCAAGCACAGACTATTTTTTTTCATGCTGAGCTTTTCCCCTTACATGCTAAAAGCTAAATAAATTCTTTTTGATAACTTCATGGAATATAGCACTAACAATGAAAGATTTAACTGGGATAAAATTTGGAAATATATTTACTGTATCAAACACCTTTTTTAAATATGAAAAACACTAGCATATATAGTATACATGAATACAGTAACATAAATCATCTACCACTAAAGTTCCTCTGAAGAGAAAAAATTAATAGCCAAACCTAGATTTTAAAGATTTAATATGAAAGTTAAGATGAGTCAATCAAATTGGAAACATAAATGTTTATATCAATTCACAATTTTTAGACAATTTTTTGAACTTTATTTGATCTTAAATAGCCTATGGCTAAAAATGTAGGCCATTTCAATGATACCCTCAAGTTAAGATTCTTGAACATATGAGCAATTTGAATGAACTCTTTTTCATAATGAATCCAGTTACAGAATGATCAATTTTTGATCTCATATTGACTCATTAAATAAGGATACTCCATCAACATTGGTGATTTTCACAATATACATTAAAGAAAATTTCTTAGTCATGGCCAGGGCATGATATCCATTAATTACTGAATCTTATCTGAAGTTCTATATTATAATTCCATAGTTAAATTTCTGTGACTCCCATAAAACCATCCAGTTTACTCTAATTATTTTACTCATCACCTGCCTTCAGAGGGGTTTCATCTAGTGAAGGAAATTTGAATGTACAAATCAAGTGTTCTATGTAATGCAAAGGATTATGGACCATTCATTGATCATTCACTATAGGACCCTAATAGTTACACAACAAGAACAGAAAGAGCATATAAATTTAATAATAGAATATATCACTTGCCCAAAACTGAGGGGGGGGGGGGAGAACTGTATTTAGAAACAGGAATAGAACACTAAACACATGCTCTTATTTATATTTTTCCTGTTAATAAATACATGTGCATTTAACATAAGCAGATAGATCAAAGTTATTTGTTTTTAGTATTTGGAGCATTGTCATCAACTACCAAACACTAATTTTTTAACAATTAATATATATATATATAAATAATTCTAATTCATAGATCAACCAATAAATAGTGTTCTAAAGTACTATTTTAGGTTTATAAAAGGGGGGAATATAAAACAGTAAAATATAATACAGTATATTTGTTTTGTTTTTAATTTGGTGAGAAAATTAGAAAAATCATATTAAATAATTGGTAGAAGATCCTAAATCTCATAACCAAAGAGAAAACAACTTGAGGAAGTTAGGGTAAGTGAGAGTGAGAAATAATTCCAGAAATGCCACCTGGAAAAACTCTAAGCAACCAAACAATTTTGATTTTACTCTTGTTTCATAGAAAATTGGCTAAGGTACAAATGATATCTTGGCTCATTTGCTCTGAATTTCTTCCTTGGTTCCCCAACCAGACTTCATGAAAAAGTAAAAGGACTTAGACATGGGTGCATATGTCCAGGAAGGGAGCAGAAAATTAAGGATTTACCTACATATATATTGAACTAAGGAACAGCTATATGCAAACTCACTTTTAATTTCCTCAAGCTATTAGATGAGGGGGTCAAGGAATTAAGTGGTAATAAGAAGTTTTAAGAAAAACCCAAGACAGAACTAAAAGGAAGCTGGGCAATTATAAAGAGTCAAGAACTCAAGTTTTATATGCTTGTTTTGAATGACAATAAGTGCTTTCAAGGTTGAATGAGTTTTAAACTTATATTTCTATTACAAGTCACTGGAAATGCCCCTATTTCATAACAACCTCCTTTTGATTAAATTAGGGAACAGAGAGAACAGCAAGGTCCAGCCAAGTGTCTCCTGGTGATTAAGTCATTTAGCAAATGAAAACTTTGCTTAACAAGGACTCACAAAACAAAAGTTACATCTTCTAATGTCTGCAATAGGCTCTCAGACTCATCAGCACCTTGCCTCCCCTCTCTCCCCTCATCGGGGAACCATACTCTTCTTTGGTTAGACAACCTGGAGATGATGCTTTGGTTTCTCCCAATGGATAGAGGTATTTCAGTCAAGGGGAAATGTCCATCAGTGGGAAGTCTTGTTTTTGGACTGGGCTTTCCCAGAAGGCTAGCTGAAGGTCAGAATTTAGGAAATGATTCAATAAAAGGACTTTTAACCTAATTTGGGTTTTGCTCTTCTTTAAGGCCAAAAAACCCCTACTTTGGGGGAGTTTTTCCAATACTTTTTCAGTGAAAATCTATATCTAATCAGCAGAGAATAAACCAAACCTTACCAACTATTATCATATTTTTCTTCCTGTACTATATAGACCACTACTCCTTCTATCCATCAACACCATGCTTTCATATATGTACTAGAAGTCATAAATCAATATTTCTTCTTTTGGAAAAGAACTGATCTATGACTTTACTCATGATTTCAATGATTTTATAAACCAAAACGCTCTTGCAAGTCCACAAGTTTTCTTGATTCTGTCTCTTCTCTCCAGATTATTTAAATGTAAATACTTTGAGCATATCCCTAACAATAATATCATAGTAAGTGCTTTAAAAATGTTCATTTCTAGATATTAAAATGAATCTGGAAGAGGATAAGAGAATTCTAAGGAATGATATTTATATTTTTTTAGTTTTTGCAAGGCAATGGGGTTAAGTGGCTTGCCCAAGGCCACACAGCTAGGCAATCATTAAGTGTCTGAGGCCGGATTTGAACTCAAGTACCCCTGACTCCAGGGCCAGTGCTTTATCCACTGTGCCATCTAGCTACCCAATGGCATGATATTTTTAAAAAGTGAAATTATAATACATGTTTTTCCTATAGTTTTATAACTTCTTTCGCAGATATATCTCAGTTGATCTGCTTATCTTCACATTCCAATATGTGACAAATACATATAATTATCATTGCGCTCTCTGCTTTTCCAAGTTATGGTAGGATTAAGCAATATAATATCAATGATTAAGATAGGAGAAAGAAGTGTTCAACTTCAAATGAAAAAAGATCAGTAAATTTTGATGGAGTTCAACTTAAACTGGATTTTCTAAAATAGATAGGTAGTTAGGTAGTGCAGTGGGTATAACATAACCCCTAGAGTCAGCAGGACCCCAATTCAAATCAAGTCTCAGATACTTGACACTTAACTAGCTGTGTGACTTTGAGCAAATCACTTACCCCAATTGCCTTGCATCCAGAGAAATCTGCAGTTATCCTGATCCTTATCTGGCCATTGGCCCAGGGCCAAGAGGAGAAAGGAGAGACTGGTAATTTAACATAGCACTCTCTCGCTAAAGTCGAATTCTTGTGCTTGTCATAACATATATATATATATATATATATATATGTATATATATATATATATATATACTCTGTATTTGAAAGTAAACATTCTATTTTGTTTAATCTTCTATTATTATTTCTTCATATTTACCCTTTTTATACCTTTCCTCTATTCTTTTGTTTATAGTCCAAAGTTTCTTTGTATTTCTCATCTTTTTATCAAGAATGTTTGGAAATTTTTTTTATTAAAGGACCATTTTTCTATTTATATCATTATATTCAACTTTGCTTCATAAGTTGTTCTTGACTGTAAATCAATTTCCTTTGCCTTCTGGAGTAAAATATTCCTACTTCTCCTCTTTAAAGTACTGACTGCTAATCCAGTGTGATCCTGATTGTGATTCCTTGGTACTTGAATTTATTCTGCCTGTTGGCAACATTTTCTTTTACCAGAAAACTTTGAATTTGGGCAGTAATGTTCCTGGGAAAATGATATGGAAGTTAAGAAGAGTTTAAAGAAAAGCCACGTGGGTTGCTAATTAATCTTGGCAGGTTAGCCAGCAGGCTCAGCAGAAGTTTAGAAAGAAAGAGAGAAAGAAGGAAAAAGAAAAGGGCAGACAACAATGAAGCTTGAGTTAACCAAGCCACATGGTAAAGCCCATGGAGCTCCATGTGGTTTAAGGAAGAGCCAGAGGAAGGCCCATCCTTCTGGCTGGAAGAAGCAAGAGAGTTTGAAGGGGAAGTGCTTCCTGTTAAATACCCCTCCAATGTAGGCTGGACTGAGGATGGTACTTGGACTGTGGTCTTTCACCTTGGAGCCAGCTAACCTCCAATGGCAAACTGTTGTTCCTTCCAGTCTTAAGGTACTTGATTTACAATTATAACATATCATTTCCTGCCTGCCAGTGTCTAGGCCAAAGTTAAGTGTGTTAAGTGAATTGGGAAATAGAGGATAAGGTACAAACAACAGTGTCCAAGGGAGGCAGAATAACAAGAGTGGGAACCTCTACCTATTTAACAGATTCAATAGCGTTTAATTTTGTTTCTTCTATATTCATAATTCTCCACACCAGATGGAAAATATTATCCCAATCCAGAGGAAGAAAAATAAAGCAAAACAAAATTAAAACTTAAGAATCTTATGAACATATTATAAAAATTATCTCATATATCCTCTTCCCTTAATCCTAATTCCTCATATTGAAAATGAATAATCTGTAAATATGTTTAACAAAAATATGTATGTATAATGCTAAACTGACTTTTTGTCACTGAGTGAAGGGGAGTGGGAAAGAAGGGTAGAAAGAAATTTCGTAACTTAAAAATATACATATGCATATGGATGAAAAAATAAAAAAAGAAATTAATTAAAAAAAAAAGAAAGTTGGGATAGATTTGTGAAGTGAGAATGTTTTGAACCTGAGGTCAGAAGGTAACACTGCTGTTGCTATTCAGTTTGCTTCTGAATTTTCTCTTTTTTTCCCATATACAGCACACAGCATTCCTACCTTAAATGTTGCTTGCTATGTGCAGATGCCATGACTCCTTCGATGTGTTCCTTAGCTCTGTGATCTAAGGTTAGGTAGTAAGTGACAAAGCTTTCAATTATCAATTTATCTCTTACCATGCCCTGGTAGGGGCTCTTGGTATGCTTGATGTGCATCTCAGATGTCCTCTTTCCCTTGTTCACACTTATTTCCTGGGTATTATAGTATTTCATGTGCCACCCAGTGACTTTGGACCTCCCAATGCTGAGCTAGACTGGATAAAGGACTCAATGTGACATTTCTTGGATTTCCCTATTCAGGATTATGTCTAGACTTCTCTAGCTCTATTAAGAAAAGTTCACAGAGAAGTTGATGTAGTACTTCTTATCATTCTGCTATCTTGCTTTTGTCTTCATATTAAGAAGATCTGACAGTAGTCTAGGCAGGATGTGGTAAAAACCTGAACCAAAGACATGACTATTTAAGGGGTGAGAAAGATATATTGTAAGCTGTTAAGGAAATAAAAACCAGATTTGGCTATTGAATGGATATAGGGGTGAAGAGAATGTGGGAACTATGAAGATCAGACAACAAATAATTATTAAGCATCAACTACATAAAAGTTTTATGCAAGGTACTGGTAATTCAAAGCCAAAGGGTGAAATAATGAATACTTTCAAGGTCTTTATATTCTAATGAAAGAATGACACCAAATTTGCAAATCTTGGTGACTAGAATTACAAATAGTGAAGTTCAGGAGATAGAATGGGTTTCTGCGGAAAGATAGCAAGTTCAGATTTGAACAAATTGGGTTTTATGTATTAGTAACATATTTGGAAATCATTAACATAAAGATGATAATTGAACCCATAACAGTTAATTAAGTTACCAAAAAAGGAGCATGAAAAAGAGCCTGAAGACTTGGACAGTGCCTTGATATAAACCAATAGACTGGAAAGGAATGACTAGACAATTAGGAAGAACATGAAAAGAGCAATATCACAGAAACACAGAAATGAAAGAATATTCAGGAGAACAGAGTGTTCATCAAGTAAATAAGAATTTATAAATTGGTTACATGTAAAGTACTGTGCTAAGAAATGTAAATAAAAATAAAAGTGGACAAATATGTGCCCTAACAGAACATTATAATGAAAGATAACATACAAAAGTGAACCAAAAAGTGAAGGGTAAGGTGTGAGCGCCTATGAGAGATATTATGATAAATGATATAAAGTCAGAAATTGAGCTAAGAGAGAAATACAGGATGGTTGACTTGGACTCTTGCTTAAAATAAATATTTTGGAAGTTGCTTACTAATTGCAAAAGACAATGTCAGGAATGGAGGGATGTTCTAGGATGAGACACCAAAAAATGAGGGAACTTTGAGGATAAGAGGGCAGCTGAAACATTGTGGTGAATTATAGAGTCAAAAACAGTCCCAAGGGAGAAATGCAAGGCAATTGACTTGGATCCTTTCTTAAAATGGAGATTTTTTAGAGGAATTCCCACTTGGGAGAAGGGAAAGTCAAGGATGATAAAGATTACGAAGAGACAATAGAAAATTAAGAGTTTATTGGTCAGGGAAGCTAGGTAGCATAGTGAATAGATCATGGGCACTGGAGTCAGGAGTTCCTGAGTTCAAAGCCGACATCAGAAACTTACTAATTCCCTATCTTTGTGACCTTGGGCAAGTCACTTAACACCCATTGCCTTGCAAAAACTTTTTTTAAAAAAAAGAGTTTATTGTTGATTTGAGACTTTTTTAAGTGGAGTGAAAATGTCAGATGACAGCTTGTTGAAGGTTTAAAAGATTAAGATTTTGTCTAAATTTTTGGAACATTAACATAAAGGAATCAGAGCCAAGATGGCAGATTAAAGGTAGTGATTTCCCTAATTTCTCCATAATTCCTTTCTAATAACTTTAAATTTATATCTTATGAATTTAGAAATAAGAAAACTAGCAAAAAGACTAGGTGAAGCAATATTACAGCACAAGATTACTCAGACTCACTGAGATAAGATGGGAGAACAATTCAACACATGTAGAGCCCAGTAAGCCAACAGCAGATCCCCAAACCCCAACAGAAGCCAGTAGGTAAACCCCGGAGACATGTGTCCAGCAGTGGGCCAATTAAAGACAGCAGCAAGTCTTGGGGGTAAATGAATTAGCAGCAGTGACTTCTGGAGGTCTCAGGGAGTTTAATAATGGTTGTCTTTCATTTCTGAAGAAGACCATGACACCAGGGAGGTGATGTCATGATAAAAACATGAATTGGATTTGAGTGAGGGGGTCCTGTCCTAAATCTCCAGCCTTATTTTCTCCTCCAGAGTCATCTGGGTCCAGTGACCTGATATGAATAAGGATGAGTGGAGATGACCCTGTATTTAAAGCAGTTATGGTTAAGTGACTTGCTCAAAGTCACACAGCTAGTAAGTGACAAGGGTCTGAGGCTAGTTAAAACTCCTATCCTCCTGAATCCAAGGTCAGTGGTTGGCACTGGGTGTAGGACATTGTTACATTGTCCAGATGGAAATCCCAGTCAAAGTCCCAGAATGATAAGGAGCATTGGTACACTTGGACTCACAGCTAGAGCAGAGAGGAACACAGTTCTAAGGCAAAACCCAATAATTCTGTTGTTCAAAGAGCAGAGAATAGGCCAGGAGAACAGTGACCACACTACTCTTTGGTTTATATTATCTTGGATGAATTGAATTTACAGACACCCCCAGAACAACACAACAACAATGCCAACGACAACAAACAAAAGCCAAAAACCTGAAGCTTCAGACTGTGCCTCCTCCACTCTGAGAGCAGAGACCAATTTTAACATGGAGTTAATGGTCAAGAAAAATAATAGGAAAAATAACAAAAAAAAAAAAAATCTTGTCTATCAAAAGTTACTATGATTACAGGGGAGATCAACAAGCAAACTCAGAAAAGGACAACAATATCAAAACAGTCAAAACAATACATGCAACACATCAAAGAAAAAAATGAATTTATATCAATTCCAAAAAAAAAATTAGTGGCAAAGACAAAATTGCGGGGAGGGGGATGGAAAAAAGTGAAAAGGCAGAGCTAAGATGGTATAGATAAGGCAGGGAATTACCTTAGCTCACTCAAGTTTCCATCCAAATTCAATGACATTTGTTTCTTTTCTTTCTTTCTCATGACTGTTCCCTTTTGTTCTGATTCTTTTTTTCACAACATGACTAATATGAAAATGTCTTTAACATGATTGTACATGGATAACCTATATCAGAATGCTTGCTGTCTTTTGGGGGAGGATGGGGGCAAGGATTAAAAATAGAAACTCAAAATCTTACAAAAATGAATGTTGACAAGACTGCGGGTCAGGTCAGAGGAGAGAAGAGAGTCCCTGTGTTAAGTGCTTCTCTTTCCCCTTAAAAACAATGTTAAAGAAACCTCTTAACAAGAATTCTATTGACAAAGACAAGAAAGAGAACCTAGGAGAAGAAAACCTACTAAAAATTCTGACCCAGGGGATCATGGGTGAACCAAGAGATGAGAGTGGAGGATCAGCATGGGGACTGCAGCTGAGGAAAGCCAGAGGACTGGCCTCAGCAGTAGAGACTTTGGTGAGTAGTGAGTTCAAGATACAACTTTATCTGTGCAGTCTTTAACCTAGGGCAGAGGAGCTACAGGAGGATGAGTTCCAGCACGGAGACTTTCAGAGGACACCTGGAGAACACACAACTGGGCCAGGGACCCGAGTTCCATACTTTCAGCAAAGCCCTTTGCCTAGAACAAACAATAAACAACCTCCCACACCCTCAGGGTAAGAGAGTTCAGTCAACTGAAAGAGATTAACTCCCTTCCCCCAGGTCTCAGCACATTATTCATGATCAACTCAGACCCTGAAGCTGAGGGCCTCAAACAATCCAGAGAAGCAACCAGTGCCTCCAACTGAACAGGCCTTGGAAATACTAAGCCAAGTGAACAAAGCCTTTGGGATCTTCAAAAGCAAACCCCTTGGGGGTGGCTAGGTGGCATAGTGGATAAAGCACTGGCCCTGGAGTCAGGAGTACCTGGGTCCAAATCCTGTCTCAGACACTTAATAAAATTACCTGGCTGTGTGGCTTTGGGCAAGCCACTTAACCCCATTTGCCTTACCAAAAAAAGGCAAACCCCTGAGAGCCACCTGCCCAACACAAGATCCTAGAAAGATGAAGACAGGCCAGTAAAAGGGGGCCCATGGAGAAATACTTAGAAGATAAAGATTCTAACCCAGAGAGATCTAACACTTATGAGGAGAATATGAATTGGTCTCCACCCAGAAAGACTTCCTTGAGGAAATTAGGAAGGAGTTTAAAAATCAATTGGAAAAATTGTGAAAAGAAATTCAAGAGAAAATTAATACCTTGAAACAAGAAAACAAATCCTTGGAAAATACAATTGAGCAAATAGAAAATAAAAAGATCTGTCATCTTCAACTGGGCAAATGCAAAAAGAAAATGATTCTCTCAAAACTACACATGGACAAATAGAAAATTTCTTCAAAAATAGAAATGAAAAACTGGAAAAGGAGTTGCAAAAGGTAATTGAAGAAAATCCTCTCTTAAAAAAGAATGGAAAGATGGAAACTAATGACTTCACGAAACAACAAGATTTTGTTAAACAAAAATAAAAGATTAAAAAAATACGAGAAAATGTAAAATACCTTATCATCAAAACCACTGACGTTGAGAACAGATCAAGAAGGGACAACCTAAGAATTATAGACATTCTTGAAAACATCAAAGAGAAAAAAAGCCTGGACTTAATATTGAGGGATTTAGTGATGGAAAATTGTCCTGATATCATGGAACCAGAAGGCAAAATAGTTATTGAAAGAACGCATCAATCCCCTCCATAAAGAGATCCTACAATGAAAACACCAAGGAATGTTGTGGACAAATTACAGAATTATCATATAAAAGAGAAAATACTGCATAAAGCCAGAAAGGAACAATTTAAATACCAAGGAACCACAGTAAAGATTATGCAGCACCTGGGCTCATCAATATTAAGGGATCAAAGACCCTGGAATGCAATATTCCAGAGAGCAAAGGACCTAGGAATGTAGCCAAGAATCTACTATCTGACAAAGTTGAGTCTTCTCTTCCAGGGAAAAAATGGACATTAAATGAAATGGGAGACTTCCAATATTTCCTGATGAAAAGACCAGAGCTAAACAGAAAATTTGGACATCAAACAGGAGGCTCAAGAGACACATGAAAAGGTAAAAAAAAAGGTAAAGAAAAAAACTGCTATCCAATAAGATGTAACTGGCTATATACCCACTTGTGAGAAAGAGTCTCATAACTTGAGAATTATAACTCTATTAGAGAGAATATACTTAGCCAGAAGTGATTGACACTCATAACTTTTCTGTGACTCAGATAGAATGATTTAAAAACAATACCTACTTAAAAAGGGGGGCAGTAAGAAGATGGGAGGATGGAGGAGATGAATGGGGTAAATCTCATTACATCAAGAAGTTCAAAAGACCCATTCCTGAATCTTCATCTCATCAGACTTGGCTTAAAGTTAATTTAAGCACATTCAGTTAAGTCAAGAAACTTATCTTACCTTTCAAGTATTAAAAGGGGGAAAAGGGGAGGGGGGAATGGGAAGGGGAGAAAAGGGGAACTGTCAGAAGGAAGGGAAGAAAGGGGAAAAGGGAAAGTGGAAAAAGGGAAAGGAGTTGATACTAGGAGAGCAAACACACTGAAGTTGGCAGTATTCAGAAAAACAAAACACTGGGGAATGTTGCTAGAGTAAAAAAAGGGAAAAAATACAAAAAAGAGTGAAGATAGCATGTATGACAATAAAGATGTAGTAAGTATAACTTTGAATGTGAATGGGATGTACTCTCCCTTAAAATGTAAGTGAAGAGCAGAGTGGATAAAAACCAGAATCTTACAAGAAACTCATTTGTGGCAGAGAGATACATATAGAGTAAAGGTAAAAGGTTGGAGCAAAATATATTTTGCTTCAGCTTAAGTGAAAAACATAGGAGTATCAATCCTTATCTCAGACAAATCAGCTGCAAAAATAGTTTTAAAAGGGATAATGAAGTAATTTAAATACTAAATATGGATGTATCCAATATTATAGAATCCAAATTCTTAGAGAAATTGAGAGAGCTACAGGAAGATATAGACAACAAAACTCTACTTGTGGGAGACCTCAATCTCCTGCTCTCAGATTTAGATAAATCTAATGATAAAATAAACAAGAAGGAAGTTAAGGAGGCAAACAGATTGTTAGAAAACCTAGATATGATGGACTAGTGGAGGAAATTGAATGGGGATAGAAAAGAATATACTTTTTTTCCTGCAATCCATGGCACTTACACAAAACTTGACCATGTACTAAGGCATAAAAACCCAATGATCAATTGCAGAAAGGCAGAAATAGTGAATACAGCTTTATCAGATCACAATGCAATAAAAAATCATATGCAATATTGGGCCAGGGAGATATAGACACAAAATTAATTGGAAACTAAATAACCTCATTTTTAAAGTATGAGTAGATCAAGCAACAAATTATAGAAAGAATTAATTATTTTATGTTAGATAATGACAATAATGAAACAACATATCAAAACCTATGGGATACACTCAAGATGGCTGTCAGAGGATATATTATATATTTAAATGCTTACATGAATAAATTAGAGAAAGAGGAACTTGATGAACTAAATATGCAACTAAAAGGCTTAGAGAAAGAATAAATTAAAAACCCTCATTAAATAACAAATTGGAAATAAAAAAACTAAAGGATAAATTAATGAAAGCAAAAGTAAAAAAAATTATTGAACTAATAAATAAAACCAAGAACTGGTTGTATGAAAAAATCCAATAAAATTGATAAACTTCTGGTGAATTTGATTTAAAAAAAAAAGAAAGAAGAAAACCAAATTGCTAGTATCATAAATGAAAAAGGTGAACTTACTGCCAATGAGGATGAAAGTAAAGTAATAATGTGAAATTATTTTGCCCAACTCTTTGCCAATAAATGATATAATCTAAGGGAAATGGATGATTACATACAAAAAGATAAGTTTCACAGGTTAAATAAAGAGGAAATTAAATTTCTAAATAACCCTACCTCAGAAAAAGAAATTCAACAAGCCATTATTGTATTCCCTAAGAATAAATCTCCAGTGCCAGATGGATTCATAAGTGAATTCTACCAAACATTTAAGGAACAACTAGTTCCAATTCTATATAATCTCTGGAAAAATAGTTGAAGATGGAACTCTGCCTAACTCTTTCTATGAAACCAATATTGTTCTGACACCTAAACAAGCAAGAGGTAAAACTGAGAAATAAAATTATAGACCTAGCTCCCTAGGTGTAAACATCTTAAATAAAATCTTAGCAAAATGATTACAACAATTTATCACTAGGATAATGCATTATGACCAAGTAGGATTTATCCTAGGAATGAAGGGTTGGTTCAATGTTAGGAAAACTGTTAGTATAATCAATTATATCAATAACAAACCTTTTAGAAATAATATGATCATATCATTAGATACTGAAAATGCTTTTGACAAAATACACCACCCATTCCTACTAAAAACACTAGAAAGTGTAGAGTAAATGAATTGTTCCTTATAACAATAATAATAATCATAATAATAATAATAAACAGAATCTATCTGAAACCATCAACAAGCATTATATCTATGGGGAGAGGCTAGAGGCATTCCCAATAAGATCAGGGGTGAAACAAGGATGTCCATATCACCACTACTATTCAATATCATATTAGAAATTTTAGTTTCAGCAATTAGAGAAGAGAAAGAAATTGAAGGAATTAGAACTGGGATGGAAGAGACAAAACTCTCACTCTTTTCAGATGACAAGATGGTATACCTAGAGAACCCCAAGAAATCATCCAAAAAACTACTGTAAAAAATTAGCAATTTTAGCAAAGTTACAGGATATAAAATAAACTCTAATAAATCCTCAACATTTCTATATGACTAACAAGGTACAGCAGAAAGAGTTAGAAAGAGAAATCCCATTCAAAGTAACCTCAGACAATACAAGATAGCTAGGAGTCTGCCTGCCGAGGCAGACTCAGAAATTTTTTGAAAATTATTACAAAATTCTTCTCACATGAATAAAATCAGATTTAAATAACTGGGCAAACTTCAACTGCTCATGGATTTGTCAAGATAATATAATAAAAATGACAATTCTACCATAACTAAACTACCTGTTTAGTGCCCTACCAATAAAAATTCTAAATATTATTTTTATGAGTTAGAAAAAGTTGTAAGTAAATTTATATGGAGAAATAAAAAGTCAACAATTACCAGGAATTCATTGAAAAAAGTACAAAAGAAGGTAGCTTAGCCTTAGCAGACATAAAATTATATTATAAAGCATCAGTCCTCAAAACTGTCTGGTATTGGCTAAGAAATAGTCATGGATGAGAGAAATAGACTAAATGCAACAGTAGGAAATGATTATAGTAATCTGCTGTTTGATAAGTCCAAAGAGTCCAACTATTTCAATAAAAAACACTCTCTTTGATAAAAAGTGCTGGGACAATTGGAAGTTAGTATGGAAGAAACTTAGATTAGAACAACACCTCACACCCTATACCAAGATAAAATCAAAATAGATACAGGATTTAGACATGAAAAAATAATAATATAGGCAAACTAGAAGATCATTGAGCAGTTTACCTGTCAAATCTATGGAAAGGGAAGCAGTTTATGACCAAGGAAGAGATGGAGAACATCATTAAAAACAAACTAGATAATTTTGATTACATTAAATTAAAAAGCTTTTGCACAGACAAAGCCATTGTAATCAAGATCAAAAGAAATGTAGTAAATTGGGAAACAATTTTTTATAACTAGTATTTCTGACAAAGAATTCATTTCCAAAATATACAGAAAACTGAGTCAAATTTTCAAAAAATAAGCCATTCCCCAATTGACAAATGGTCAAAGGATATGCAAAGGCAATTTACAGATGAAGAGATCAAAGCAATCCTTAGTCATATGAAAAAGTGCTCTAAATCATTACTTATTAGAAAAATTCAAATTAAAGCATATCTAAGGTACTACATCATACCACTCAGACTGGCCAATATAACCAGAAATGACAATGATCAGTGGATCAAGGGATATGGGAAATCTGGGATACTAATACATTGTTGGTGGAGTTGTGAGATCATCTAACTTTTTTGGAGAGCAATCTTGAATTATACCTAAAGGGTCATAAAAATTTGCATACCCTTTGATTCAGCAATACCACTACTGGGTCTATACTCTGAAGAGATTATGAAAAAGGGTAAAAAATGTCACTTGTACAAAAATATTCATAGCAGCCCCATTTGTGGTGGCAAAAAATTGGAAATTAAGTGAATGTACTTCAATTGGGGAATGGCTTAACAAACTATGGTATATATGTATACAATGGAACACTATTGTTCTATTAGAAACCAAGAGGGACGGGAATTCAGGGAAGCCTGGAAGGATTTGCATGAACTGATGCTGAGTGAGATGAGCAGAACCAGAAAATCTTTGTACACCCTAACAGCAACATGGGGGTTATGTTCAACTTTGAAGGACTTGCTCATTTCATCAGTACAACCACCAGGGACCATTTTGGTCTATCTGGAATGGAGAATACCACCTTTATCCAGAGAAAGCATTGTGAACTCTGAACAAAGGTCAAAGACTATTACCTTCAATTTAGAATGAAAACCTTATCTTATGTAATTATGCTATTGGGCATAACAGAATGCTTTCTGTGGGGTGTGGGGGGAGGGAAGTAAGAATGGGGAAAAATTGTAAAACTCAAAATAAATAAAATCTTTCTAAAAAAAGAAAATAATGAACATTGAAAACTATCTTTACACATAATTGGAAATAATATCATTAAGAAAAAAAGGAATGCATTTATCAAAAACCAACTTGAACTTATTTAAGAGTAAGTGATCAAAACATAATTTCATTTTCTCTTTTTATGATGGTATAATATATGTATATATATATATATATATATACATATATATATATATATATATATATATATACATACCTTTTGAAGAAAGATCCCATGTAGACATTCTGCATTAATCATCTGACTTTCTTGAGATTCTAAAATCCCCCCACAGTCATTTATACCTCAATTCTTGCTTTTTACTTCTTGTCTTTCCCTATTAGAATTCAAATTCCTTGAAGACAGAGAATTTCATTTATACCTTTATTTGTGTGTCCTTTGCACACTCTGGAATTTCATAATTTCATTTTATTGATCACTTAGACCAACTTTCCCTATAGGGGAGACAAAACAACCTTTAATTAAATGCTGACTTTTTGTCAGGTAATGTGCTAAATACTTTACAAAAATATTTCATAAACTATTTACTTCATACAGAGAGGATGGACAAAAGGTACAGATTTATATGCTTTTATACATGACCAGGATATAAATTCAATTGATTTGACTATGCTTATTCTTGCAAGGATTCCCCTTCTCTCTATTCATTTTCCTTGCCATAAAAAGCAGGCAGATAGAAGGGCATAACAAATAGTAGTGAAAAACAATAAAGGTCAAAAATGGATTGCTATGATTATTTATTTTCTTAATGAACAGAAGTGAACAGAATAAAGGTCAGAATAAAGCAAAGAAATGTTCAATAATTTTGAAAGTAATATATCAGATTGATTATGGATTTTTCAAAGTGTAAATAGTATGAAATGGAAATTAATTATTTCACACAGAATCCCTTTTGTGTTCAATGTGTTTGGAAATGAACTTTTTAAAAATAGTTCATCTGAGAATTTTAAAAAGAAAATATAAAACAAAAACCTTTACCATATGAACTCCATCTCAACACACTTCAGAAGTGAATTGCTTCTTTGTGTTAATACATTTAAGCCTGTCAATGTTTAATAGAATTAATAGAATTGAGATAATACACCTAGAGGATAATTATATTACTTTTTCACTGAACTATAGTTATTAGCAATTACTTCATCTACTTCTAGTTACATATACAACATTTAATATCATGACTCCTCTTGTATCTTTTATGATTGTCTAGTCTGTCTAAAGCAATGATATCTCAATTGAGCCTGCTCTATGTTTTTTTATTATTAATTATCTGTCTTTTGTAGAAAGATTCAAATAGACCTCTCTGCTTGTTTAACCAAGATCAGCATTCTAGTCCCTCCTTCTTTGAAAAAGGATTTTTCTCCCCTCTTCATAGTTTGGCAAAAGTCCCAAAGAATTATGCTGTTCCTATGCATTTTATGTAATAATCTCACTTTGTAGATCTTTCTGATTTCTATAGAATGTTTCCTTTCTCAAAGGAAAAAGCACCCTTTCTCTCTTGAAGTATTTGAATGTTAGGTAATTTTGTTGTTAGTCATGTCTGACTCTTTTTTTTTATCACCTTTGGAATTTTCTTGGCAAAGATCCTGGAGCGATTTGCTATTTCCTTCTCCATTTTACATATAAGGAAAGTGAGGCAAATGCAATTAAGTGGCTTTCCCAGGGTCATATAACTAATAAAAATAATAATGTTTGTCTGCTTTCTGTTAGGGGATGAGGGGAGAGAAGTCCTTGATGTTTGTCCTTCATTCTAGGAAAAAAGAAACATGACATCAGGTTGCTGATGCCATGACAAGCAAATGAATTGGATTTGTGTGAGGGGATGTTGTGCTAACTCACCAGTCTCACTTTCTCCTCCAGAGCCACCTGGGTCCAGTGCCCACACATGAATTAGGATGACTGGAGATAGCTCTGGATTGGAGGCAATCAGGATAAAATATGTTACCCAAGATCACACGGCTACTTAATGTCTGATACTGGATTTGAATTCAGGTCCTCTTGACTTCTGAGCCAGTGCTCTATCCACTGTACCATCTAGCTGCCCATCATCATGATCATAGGATCAGTAAGTGTCTGGATTCTGATTTGAACTCAGGTCTTCCTGTCTCCAGATCTAGTGCCCTATCTACTGTACCACCCAGCTGCCACTTGAACTAAATATGATAGGTTTATTTTAGCACAATGCTTCCAAAATGCCAGAATAGATCAATCAATTAGCACACTGATATATAAAACTTTCATTACCAAAGATGCTTCTTTCTTAACCTTATAAAACATACATTTACACCTACTCTTTCTTCTGTTTCCTGCCAACTTCCAGTGGTGGATTGGTCTTTCTTCATGGCTTCTATTCTTCACCACTTTAGCCTACATGATTCAGCATCTGAGATGCTCTCTATGGTACTGAAAATAAATAATTTACTTTTCTGGCTGGCTGCCAGAAACATTCTGATTTTACAATTGTCAAAACTCCTTTTCTAAAACATTGAAAAACACATTTGGATAAAATAGAACTATGTATTTCAGACAAAAAGTGTTAGTGTTCATTTTGAGTAAGCCTATTCACGTTTATCTATTTCAAAATATCCATGTTTCTGTACCTTCCTAATTATCACAGACAGCTATCTTTTAAATTTATCCATTCTTCCCTCCTTCTATCTCAGAAGAAGAGTTATCTTTCCTCTTTTCAAATCAATGCACATTTGTTTGAAATCCTAATATGTGAAAGGAATTATGCTACTTTGGGAGATCTATTTTTGTACTACATCAAAATTTATAGGTAAACATAAGAGCAAATGAGGAAGAGGTAACAAAAATATCTTGTAGAATCAAGGAAGGCTTTCTCAGGGAGAGAGAGAGAATGAATTGAACCTTAAAGGAAGATAAGAATTATGAGTGTCCAATGTAAGGAAAAAGTGACTGGCAGGAGAATAAAGGAATGCTAAGAAAAAGATTCAGAAGGTAGCAATAACTAAATAACTAAATAAATTTTAAAAAGTGAAGTTTTCTTTTGATTTTAAGCAGGGAAAATATGATCAAACTAGTAGTTTAGGACTATCTTTTGACATATATGCGTAGCATGTTTTATATAGAAGAGAGACTAAAAGAACAAACAAATAATAGTTTATTGTCATACTTCCAATGAGAGGAGATAAAGACTCAGACTAGAGTTGTATATTATTGAACAGAGAGAAGAGGAATATATTCAAGAGATGTTGATGCAATATCTACAAGACTTTACATCTGATTAAATATTAGGAGTTTTGGAGAGTTACAAGTTACAATGATTCCAAGTTTATAGTCTGGTTATGAGTGGGACGATCATTGTGCTCTCATCAGAAATAGAGGAAAATTGGAAGAAACAGGTGTGTGTGCGTGTGTGTGTGTGTGTGTGTGTGTGTGTGTGTGTGTGTGTGCCTGTGTGTACATATGTGTTTAGATGAGGAAATAACTTTATTTTGGCCATAATGAGTTTGAGTTATATGACATTAAGGTGGTGATACACAATAAGGTAGCAGACAGTTCTCCTCTGAAGTCCCGGAGGTGGGGAGAAAATATCAAGACTGGACATATAAGTTCAGAAATTATCTGAAGATGTGATAGTAAGAGCTATGTGAAAAAAATATAACACCAAAATAGAGAGAGAAAATGGAAGAACTAAATTAGATTTACAAGGCACTCGTATTTCTTGGGTAGAAAAGATTTTTTGATATTCTATTTTATTTTTCATTTGTATGTTATAAAAGATTTCAACATTCTTTCACTTGCATATATGTTACATATTTTCCTGCCACCCTCCCTTCCAATCTCCTTCCCCAAATTGCAAACAGTATGGTAAAATTTGTATGTGTACATTTGTGTCTAAAATGTTTACATCTTAATCATTTATGAAAAATTAGAACTAAGGGAAAACAAAGAACACCATTGGATAGAAAAGAAAAATATGAGGTTTTGAAAAAATGAACAAACCATCCAATCAGATTCAGTGGGAATTTTTTTCCCCCTATAAATGTGGATGTTGTTGTTCATAGTAGGTCTTCCACACTTTTCCTAGATCTTGGAATTGCTGAGAGGAGCTGCATCCTCATAGCTGATCAACTCTCAATGTTCTTGTTAACAATGTGTACAATGTTTTCTTGGTTTTGCTCCCCAACTCAGTATCAGTTAATATAATTGTTTCCATGCTTCTCCATCTGAAAATTCATGATTTCTAAAACATTAATATACCCTAACTTGTTCAACTATTCCCCATTTGATAAACATCCCCTCAATCTCCAAGTATTTGCCATTACAAAAAGAAATAGTAAAAATATTTTTGAACATGTGGAACTTCTCCCATTTTTAAATTTCTTTTGGATATAGATTAAATATTAGTATTAATGGGTCAAAGTGTATAATCAGTTTTATTGTTCTTTAGGCATACTTTCATATTGCTCTCCAGAATTGATTGGATTAATTCACAACTCCACCAATATTCCATTAATGTTCTAATCTTCCCACAATCTCTCCAATAATGATCATTTTGTAGAATGATGTGTGAAGTGGTACCTCATATTGTTTTAATTTGAATTTCACTAATCAATAATGATTTGGAACTTTTTTTCATATGATTATAGATAGCTTTAATTTCTTTGTTTGAAAACTGCCTCTTCATATCATTTGACCATTTATTGATTGGGGAATAATTTGTAACCTCATAAATTTGATTTGACTCTCTATATATTATAAATATGAGACCTTTGTCACAACCCATAACTGTGAAAAATTGCTTCCCAACTTTAATTTTTACTTCTAATCTTGACTGCATTGGTTTTATTACTATAAAATCTTTTTAATTTAATAAAGTCAAAATTATCCAATTTGCAATTTATAATATTTATTTCTTGTTTGGTCATAAATTTCTCCCCCATCCATATATCTGAAAAAAAAAACATGTTTCTTGATCTATTAATTGGTCTATGTAATTGTCTTTAAGATTTATATCCTGAATCCATTTTGGACTTATTTTGGTATAGGGTGTGCGATGTGGGCCTATGCCAAATTTTTACCATACTATTTTCTAATTTTCCCAATACTTTTTTGACAAGGAAAGTGAGTTCTTTTCACAGAAGGAAATGTATTTGGGTTTGTCAAACAATAGCTTATTATAGTCATTTATTAATGTTCTTTTATACCTATTCTAATTCACTGATTCATTAATCTTTTTCTTAACCAGTAGCAGGAAATTTTGATGACTGCTGCTATATAGTATAATTTTGGATCTGTACAGTTAAGTCACCTTTCTTTGCATTTTTTTTCATCAATTCCCTTGTTATTCTTGATCTTTTGTTGTTCCAAATGAATTTTATTGCCTTTTTTTCTAGTTCTATAATTTTTTGAAAGTTTTATTGGTATGACACTGAAGAAGTCAATGTCATTGACTGAAATTATCTGACCATGAGCAACTGATGTTTTTCTAATTGTTTAGATTTCACATTATTGTTGTGAAAAGTATTTTATAATTGTATTCATACAGTTTCTGAGTTTGTCTTGGGAGGTAGATACCCAAGTATTTTGTATTGTCTACAGTTAATTTAAATTGAAGTTCTCTTTCAATCTCTTGATTTTGGATGTTGTTGTTGATATATAGACATGCTGATGCTTGCCTTACCAGATCTAAAATTATATTATAAAGCATTAGTCATCAAAACTGACTGGTATTAGCTATGAAATAGAGTGGTGGGATCAGTGGAATAGACTAGGTGCAATAGCAGTAAATGATTATAGTAATCTGCTGTTTGATAAACCAAAAGAGTCCATTTATTGGGATAAAAACTCACTCCAATAAAAACTTCTGGGAAAATAGGAAGTTAGTATGGAAGAAATTTATATTAGACCAACACCTCTCACCCTATACCAAGATAAGATCAAAATGGATACAGGATTTAGACATAAAAAACAATATTATAAGCAAATTAGAAGATCAAGGAGTAGTTTACCTGTCAGATCTATGGAAAGGGAAGCAGTTTATAACTAAGGAAGTAATGGAGAACATCATTTAAAACAAACTAGATAATTTTGATTACATTAAATTAAAAAGTTCTTGTACAGACAAAACCACTGTAACCAAGATCAAAAGAAATGTAGTAAATTGGGAAAAAATTTTACAGCTAGTATTTCTGACAAAGGACTCATTTCTTTTTTTTTTAGTTTTTTTGTAAGGCAAACAGGGTTAAGTGGCTTGCCCGAGGCCACACAGCTAGGTACTTATTAAGTGTCTGAGACCAGATTTGAACCCAGGTACTCCTGATTCTATGGCCGGTGCTTTATCCACTATGCCACCTAGCCGCCCCAAAAGGACTCATTTCTAAAATATACAGAGAACTGAGGCAAATTTTCAAAAAATAAGCCATCCCCCAATTGACAAATGGTCAAAAGATATGCAAGGCAATTTACAGATGAGGAAATCAAAGTGATTCGTAGTCATATGAAAAATTGCTCTAAATAATTGCTTTTTAGAGAAATGCCAATTAAAGCATCTCTGAAGCAGCACCTCACACCTCTCAGACTGGCCAATACAACCAGAAAGGACAATGATTAATGCTGGAATGGATATGGGAAATCTGGAACACTAATACATTGTTGGTGGAGCTGTGAACTCATCCAACCTTTCTGGAGAACAATTTGGAATTAAACCCAAAGGCAACAAAAACGTGCATACCCTTTGATCTACAAATACCACTACTGGGTCTATACCCTGAAGAGATGATGAAAAATGGTAAAAATATCACTTGCACAAAAATATTCATAGCAGCCCTGTTTGTGGTGGCAAAGAATTAGATATTCAGTGAATGTACTTCAATTGGGGAATGGCTTAAAAAATTCTGTTATATGTATGTCATGGAATACTATTTTTCTCTTAGAAACCAGGAAGGATGGGAATTCAGGGAAGCCTGGAAAGTCTTGCATGAACTGATGCTGAGTGAGATGAACAGAACCAGAAAAACATGGTACACCCTAACAGCAACATGGGGGTGACAATCAACATTGATGGACTTTCTCATTCAATCAGTGTAACAATCAGGGACAATTTGGGGCTATTTGCAAAGGAGAATACCATTGGTAGCCAGAGAAAGAATTGTGGAGTTTGAACAAAGACCAAAGGCTATTATCTTAAATTTAGAAAAAAGAAAACCTTATCTTATTATGTAATTTTGCTATCTCTTATACTTTGTTTTTCTTCCTTAAGGATATGATGTCTCTCTCATCACATTGAACTTAGATCAATGTATACCATGCAAAAAATGTATTGACTAACAAACTTCCTTCTCTTGGGGATGGGAGAGGGAAGAAAGATTAGGGGAAAAATTATAAAACTCAAAAATAAATGAAATGTTTCCAAAAAAAAGAAATGCTGATGCTTTACATGGGTATTTTTATATCCTGCTACTTTGCTGAAATTGTAATTGTTTCTAGTAGTTTTTTAACTCATTTTCTAGATTTCTCTAAGTATGTATACCATCATTTTATCTGAAAAAAAGTAAAAGTTTTCCTTCTTCTTTGTCAATTCTAATTCCTTAAATTTCTTTTTCTTCTCTATTTGCCAAAGCTAATATTGCTCATACTATATTGAACAGAAATGGTGATAATGGGCATCCTTGTTTCACCCCTGATCTTATTGGAAATGCTCCTAGTTTTCCCCATTATATATGATATTTTTCGATAGATATCACTTACAATTTTAAGGAAAACTCCATTTATTTCTATACTCTCTAGTGTTTTTAATAGAATATATTTTGTCGTAGGCTTTTTCAACATCTATTGAGATAATCATATAATTTCTCTTGGTTTTGTTACTGATATATTCAGTTATTTGAAATGTTATCCTAATAGTGAACCATCCCTGCCAGCCTAATATAAATCCTTCCTGATCATGGTATACTATTCTAGTAAAAACTTGGTTGAATCACTTTTCTAAAATTGTATTAAAGATTTTTATATCAATGATCATTAAGGGAATTTGTTTATAAAATATTTGTTTTGTCTCTTCCTGGTTAAGGAATCAGCACTATAGTGAAATCAAATTAGGAATTTGGCAGAACTTATTCTTCTCCAATTTTTAAAAATAGTTTGTGCAGAATTGGAATTAATTGTTCTTTAATTGTTAGTTAGAATTAACTAGTAAATAGATTTGGATCTGGAGAGTTTTTCTTTAGGAATTTATTGATGCTTTCTCAATTTCATTTTCTGAAATGAGGTTATTTATGTATATAATTTCTTCTGTTAACAGTGGTAGTGAGTATTTTAGTAAAACTTTATCTATTTCACTCAATTTCCAATTATTTGCCAGCATAAACAGGGTTGCTGTGAATATTTTTGTACAGGTGATGTTTTTATCCTTCAGTGTAGAGAATCTCTTCAGTGTAGAGAACCAGTAGTGGTATTGCTGCATCAAAGGGTACGCATGTTTTTGTTGCCTTTTGAGCCTAATTCCAAATTGCTCTCCAGAAAGGTTGGATGAAGTCACAGCTCCACCAAGAATGTATTAGGTCCCAGATTTCTGACATCCCTTCCAACACTGATCATCAACTTTCTGTTCATATTGGCCAGTCTGAGATCTGTGCAGTGGTACCTGAGAGATGTTTTAATTTCCTTTTCTCTAATAATTATTGACTTGGAGCAATTTTTCATATGAGAGTGGATCACTTTGATTTCCTCTTCTGTAAATTGTCTTTGTAAAAAATTTGACTCAGTTCTCTGTAAATTTTAGAAAAGAGTCCTTTGTCAGAAAGTGTCCATCAACTGTGAAATGGCTTAATAAACTGCAGCATATGTATGTGATGGAAAAGTATAGTTTGATTAGAAACTAGGAGGGATGGGAATTCAGGGAAGCCTGGAAGGATTTGCATGAGCTAATGCTGAGTAAGATAAGCAGAATCAGAAGAACAATGTATACCCTAAAAGCAACATGGGAGTGATGATAAACCTTAATGGACTTGCTCATACCAAACAGAGCAATAATCGGGCATAATTTTGGGACATCTGCAACAGAGAGTGTCCTATGCATCCTGAGAAAGAATTGTGGAGTTTGAACAAAGATCAAAGTTTATTACCTTTAATTTTAAACAAAAGTTATCTTAAAAGAAATCCTGCTATATTTCATACTTTATGCTTTTTTTTCTTAAAGATATGTTTCCTCTCTCATCACATTCAACTTAGATCAATGCACCATGGAAGCAATGTAAAGAATTACAAACTGCCTTCTTTTAGGGGTGGAAAGGAAAGCAAGATTAGGGAAAAACTGTAAAATTCAAAATAAATAAAATCTTTCAAAAATAAAATAAATTTACAAAAATTTAACAAATTTATCCACTTCACACAAGTTGTCAAGTGCTGTTGGGCAAAATGATCTGAATTATCTCTTTAATTTCCTCCTCAGACTTCTGGCCAAGATGGCAGAGAGAAGACAGGCACAGTTCTAAAATCTCCTGATCTTTCCCCATATGTGATACAAAACAAACCTCTTAACAAAAATGCAATCAACAAAACCCAGAAAGAAAAGCCAGGATTTGTCTTCTGCAGTGGTGGGTGAATCCAGGTACAGAGGGCAGATCAACCTGATTAGTGGCAGAGCTGGAGCCCAGGAGCCTGAGGGCCTGAAAACTGGATCTGTTTGATCCTTGGCAGGGATAGACACTGGTGGGTTGGATCAGCTAAGGAGCAGAGGTATTAGTGTTGGTGCTGACCATCTGGAGCTTGCCAACAGGGCTGGGGGTAGAATTCCAGTGCAGGAGAGTTGTGGACATCATCCCTGGGCTCCTCTAGTCAGGAGGAAATCTGAGTCCATGTCTTCATTACTGCTGAAGCTTCTTCACAGAACAAACACAATTACATACATAATACTTCTGCCCAAGGCACAGGTTGTGAGCAGAAGAACCAACTCAGCTGACAACAGGGAGAGGGATGACCTCATCCCAGGGTAAAGCTCACCATAGATTGAAGACAAAAAAAAATTCTCTCAAAACCTCAATTGGCCAAATGGAAAGCTCTTTCGAAAATAGAACTGACCAATTGGAAAAGGAGTTTCAAAAGATAAATGAAGAAATCTCTCTAAAAAAATAATGGAGGCTGGGGAAACGAAAGACTTCTTGAGACAGCAAGAACCTGTTAAACAAAACCAAAAAAAAAAAAAAATAGAAGAAAATATAAAATACCTCATCAGCAAAACCACTGACCTCAAGAATAGATCAAGGAGGGGAAATCTGAGATTTATTGGACTTCCTGAAAATGTTGAAGACTAAAAAAGCCCAGACATAATTTTACAGAATTGAGTGGTGGAAAATTGCTCTGATATCATGGAACCAGAGGGAAAAGTGGTTATTGAAAGAATGCATTGATCCCCTCTGGAAAAAAGATCCCAAAATGAAAACACAAAGGCATGTTGTGGTCAAATTCCAGAACTATTAGATAAAAGAGAAAATCCTGTAAGCAGCCAGAAAGAAACAATTTGAATTCCAAAGAGCCACAGTAAGGAATATGCAGGACGTGACTGCATCAACATTAAGTGATCAAAGGACCTGAAACAAGATATTCCAAAGAGCAAGGGAGTTTTGATTGCAGCCAAAAACCCACTATCCCACAAAGCTGAGCCTTCTTTTTCAAGGGAAAAGATGGACATTTAAGGAAATGGAAGAATGCCAAAAATTCCAGATGAAAAGTTCAGAGCTAAATAGAAAATTTGGACATCAAACAGGAGGTTCAAGGTAAAAAAAAAGGGGGATAAGAAAAATCTGCTATCCAATAAAATGAAACTGGCTATATCCCACTACGAAAAAACGATTCTCATAACTCTTGAGAATGGTAACTCTAACAGAGAGAATAAACCTAGCCAGAAGTGAGGGACACTCATGACTTATCCATCAGACTGCTATCCAATGGGATGAAACTAGTTATAACCCTACTTGGGAGAAAGACTCTAATAACTTTCAAGAATTGTAACTATATTAGATAGAATAAACTTAGCTAGAAGTGATAGATACTCAGAATTTTCCATGACTCAGACAGAATGATTTAAATCACCTCCTCCTTAAAAAGAGGGACATGAAGGAGATGGGAGGAGTGTGGGGATTGAATGGGATAATTCTCATTACATTAAGAAGTACAAAAAAACCTATGGTAATAGAGGGGAAGAATGGAGATGAGAAACACTTGAATTTTCTTCTCATCAGACTTGGCTTAAAGATAACTTATACACATACTCAGTTAACTTAAAAAACTCTAACCTTTCATGTATTAAAAGGGGAAAAGGGGAGTGGGGGGGACAGAGAAAGGGAGTGGGAGAAAAAAGGGTAACTAACATAAGCAAGGGAAGGGAAAAGGGAAAAAAGGGAAAGGGAAAAAAGGGAGGGGTGGATATAAGGGGAAAACACACTGAAAGGGGTGGTATACAGAAACAAAATACTGGGGAATATGGATAAAGTGGGGGAAGGGGGAAAATACAAACAGATGGAAGATAGCATGGGGGGCAACAAAGATTTAGTCATTATAACTTTTGCTTCAGCTGAAGTGGAAAAAGCAGGGATAGAAATCCTTAACTCAGACAAAGCAGCTGCAAAAATAAATAGCATTAAAAGGGATAAGGAAGAAACTATATCCTCCTAAAAGGTACGATAAAGTGAATTCAAAACAGAATATGTATGCACCCAATGGGATAGCATCCAAATTCTTAGAGGAGAAGCTGAAAGAACTACAGGAAGACATAAACAGCAAAACTCTACTAGTGGGAAACGTCAGTCTCCCCCTCTCAGATAAATCAAATCATAAAATAATCAAGAAAGAAGTTAAGGAGGTAAATAGTTTGTTAGAAAAACTAGATATGATAGACTTATGAAGGAAATTGAATGGGGACAGAAAGGAAAATACTTTTTTCTCTGCAGTACAAGACACTTATACAAAAATTGACCATGTGCTAGGGCATAAAAACCTAATGATCAACTGCAGAAAGGCAGAAATAGTAAATATATCTTTCTCAGATCACAATGAAATTAATGCCGTATGCAAAATTGGGCCAGGGAGATAGAGACCCAGAAATAATTGGAAACTGAATAACCTCATTTTAAAGAATGAGTGGATCAAACAATATATTATAGAAAGAATTAATTATTTTATCCTAGATAATGACAATAATTAAACAACATACCAAACCTATGGGATTCACTCAAAGTGGCTGTCAGGGGATATATTATATCTTGAAATGCTTATATGAATAAATTAGAGAAAGAGGAAATTGATGAACTAAATATGCAACTAAAACAATTAGAGAAAGAACAAATTAAAAACCCTCATTAAATACCAAATTAGAAATTCAAAAAATTAAAGGAGAAATTAATGAAATCAAAATCAAGAAAATTATTGAACTAATAAATAACACCAAGAGCTTCTTGTATTGAAAAAAACCATAAAATTGATAAACCTCTGGTCAATTTGATTAAAAAAAGGAAAGAAGAAAATGAAATGGCTAGAATCATAATTGAAAAAGGTGAACTTACCACCCATGAGGAGGAAATTGAAGTAATAACTTGGAATTAATTTCCCCAAGTCCAAGCCAATAAATTTGACACTCTAAGTGAAATGGATGAATATTTACAAAAATTCAAGTTGCCCAGGTTGAATGAAGAGGAGATTAAATACCTAAACAAACCTATGTCAGAAAAAGAAATTAAACAAACCATCATTGAACCCCCTAAGGAAAAAATCTCCAGGGCAATTGAAGAAATTAGAATTGGGAAGGAAGAAACAAAACACTCACTCATTGCAGGTGACATGATGGTCTACCTATAGAATCCCAAGAAATCATGCAAAAAACTACTGGAAACAATTAGCAATTTTAGCAGAGTTGCAAGATATAAAATAAACTGTCATAAATCATCAATTGTTCTATATATGACTAGCAAGATACAGCAGGAAGAGCTAGAAAGAGAATTCCCATTCAAAGTAATCTCAGAAAATACAAAATACCTAGGTGTCTATTTGCCAAGGCAGACTTCAACACTTTTGAAAACAATTATAAAGCAATTCTCACTCAAATTAAATCAGATTTAAATAACTGGGCAAACTACCCATGGATAGGTATAACTAGTATAATAACAATGACAATTCTACCAAAACTAAACTACCTGTTTACTGCCATACTAATCAAAATTCCCTAAAATTACTTTAAAGAGTTAGAAAAAAAGTTTTAAGTAAATTCATATGGAGAAAGAAAAAACTCAAGAATTTCCAGGGATTTAATGAAAAAAAGTGCAAAAAAGGGGGCTTAGCCCTATCTGATCTAAAATTATATTACAAAGCATCAGTCATGAAAACTACTGACCAAAAAATGGAGTGGTGAACCAATGGGATAGACTAGGTGCAATAGCAGGAAACAATTATAGTAATCTGCATTTTGATAAACCCAAAGAGTCCAGTTATTTGGATACAAACTCTCTTTTTGTTAAAAACTGCTGGCAAAATTGGAAGTGGTGTGGAAGAAACTTAGATTAGACCAACACCTCACACCCTATACCAACATAAGGACCAAACGGATACAGGATTTACACATAAAAACAAAACTGTAAGTAAATTAGAACAAGGAGTAGTTTACCTGTCAGATTTATGGAAAGTGAAGCAGTTTATGACTAAGGAAGAGATGGAGAGCATCACTAAAAATAAACTAGGTGATTTCAATTACATTACATTAAAAAGCTTTTGCACAGACAAAACCACTGTAACCAAGATTAAAAGAAATTTGTTAAAGGGGAGGAACAATGTTTACAACTAATGTTTCTGACAAAGAACTCATTTCTAAAATATACAGAGAACTGACTCATTTTTTTAAAACAAAGCCATTCTTCAATTGACAAATGGTCAAATGATATGTGAAGACAACTTACAGATGAGATCAAAGCAATCCATAGTCATATGAAAAATTGTTCTAAATCATTACTTATTGGAGAAATGCAAATTAAAGCTTCTCTGAAGTACTACCTCATACCTCTCAGACTGGCCAATAGGACCAGAAAGGATAATGATTAATCCTGGAAGGGACATGGGAAAATCTGGGACACTATTACATTGTTGGTGGAGCTGTGACCTCATCCAACCTTTCTGGAGATAAATTTGGAACTATTCCCAGAGGGCAACAAAAATATGCATACACTTTGATCGAGCAATACCACTACTGGGTCTATACCCTGAAGAGATGATGAAAAAAGGATAAAAACATCACTTGTACAAAAATATTCATAGCAGCCCTGTTTGTGGTGAAAAAGAAATGGAAATTGAGTGAATGTCCATCAGTTGGTGAATGGCTGAACAAATTGTGATATACATGTTATGGAAGACTATTGATCTATTAGAAACCAGGAGGGATGGGAATCCAGCAAAACCTGGAAGGATTTCCTGAATTGATACTGAGAGAGATGAACAAAACTAGAAGCACCATAATGGCTAGATGGGGCTGATGATCAATATTAATGAACTTGCTCAATTTATCAGTGTAATAATCAGGGACAATTTTAGAGTATCTGTGATGGAGAATACCATCTGTATCAAAAGAAAGACTTGTTGACTAACTTTACAAAAAAGGTTATCTTATTATGCAATCTTGCTATCTCATATTTTTTTCTTAAGGATATGATTTTTCATTCAAAACGTTCAATTTTGATCAATGTATATCATGGAAACAATGTAAAGAATATAAGACTGCCTTCTGTGTCTGGGGGGAGGTAGGGAAAAGAGATTCTAGGGGAAATTTTAAAATTCAATACAAAGACAAAGAAAAAAGTAAAAAAATGGAAAAACACATGGTTCTTGCGATGAACATATTTCAGGATTCTGGTTTTTAATCCATTTTGCTATCTGCTTCCATTTTAAGGGAGAGTTCTTCCCATCTATCTATCTATCTATCTATCTATCTATCTATCTATCTATATATAGTTAAGATTGCTAACTGTATTTTCTTCCATGATATTTTCCCTATTTATATTTAGTAACTTAGAAATATGGATGAAAAGAAATAAATTTTAAATAAAGCAAGAAGAGGAAGTGAAATAAATCTATCATACTTATTAAGCATTTACTACATGACAGTTATGAATTTTTTGATTAGATGAAATGGCTATGTCAAATCAATATTTTTGTGATTTGAGCATGAGGCAACCTGAATTTTTCTCAATTAGAGGAACCAATAAAGAGTGATTGAAATTGAGAGACAAAGAGAGCATTAATAAAGAATGAATATGCATCTGGAAGGATCGGGAAGGGACATCATCAAGGTGGACAAAAGCATAAGGTTTGTCTTAGCAAAATGAAGATATTTGCAGAGACTAAATTAAGGGAGTAAAAAAGAAAGGAAAGTATGATTGATATTTAAAGAGGAATAAGGAAGAAGAAGGAACTCATAATTTATGGTCTGACTTGTAATCAAGAATACATGGTTCTCTTGCTAGCGGACTGCAAAATGATTGAAACAGCAATGTCGCAGACAAAAGTCTAATGATAAGATGGAGGTGCAGTCAAAGTGATAGTGAAAAGGCAGGTCCTTCCTTAAGCTATTTTGGACTTCTCTCAGAAACAATGTTAATGATGCCTTTAAACAGATTCTGAAGTGACAGAACCGACAAAAGAACAAAATGGAGCAATTTTCAGCCAAATTTGTCTCTAGGGGAGGGGGAGCATGACCAGGAGCAGGGAGTAAAATCCAGAGCAGTGAAATGAAACCAGCATGAGTGGGGTGGAGCAGGGGCCAACTAGTCCCAGTTCAACATACCAGTGGTACAATCACCCAACAGGGAGGTCTCCAACACAAGTAACCCAGATCCCCTGTTCTGTCTATGCAACTGGGCTGGACCAGTACAATCAGCAAACCAATAGTGTTCTCAATGTAAAATATTTCAACTCAAAGAACAGGCCTATGGTGTTTTCAATCTCAATAGTCTGCAAATGAACCCTTCCCCTAACACAAGAATCTTAGGACAGCAGAATCCAAAATTAATTTAAAATGTCAGGAAAAAAGTAATGCCCATAGAAAGCTAATGTGATGGGTAAGAGAAGGCAAAACTCCATCTCAGAAGAAGACAGCAGATTAAGTACCACATGTAAAGTACTAGTAGGGAATAAGAATTTCAGTCTAAAAAGGATTCTTGAAAGAACTCAAAAGGATTTTAAAGAACAAGTAGCAATATTGGGGAAAGAAATGCAAAAGAAATTCAACATCTTACAAAAGGAAGTACAAAAATTGACTGAATAAAACAAATCCTGTAACAATGCAATGGGGCAAATTCAAAAAGAAAACAATTCATTCAAAAATACCATTTAACACATGGAAAAAGATAACAACTCTTTTTAAAATGAATTGACAAGCGTGAGGCTAGGTGGTGCAGTGGATAGAGCATAGGCCTTGGAGTCAGGAGTACCTGGGTTCAAATCCGACCTCAGACACTTAATAATTACTGTGTGGCCTTGAGCAAGCCACTTAACCCCATTTGCCTTGCAAAAATCTAAAAAAAATTGACAAAATGAAAAATGAGATACTAAAGCCAAATGACAAAATTAACTCTTTAAAGAATAAACTGGGACAAATGACTCCATGAATCAAGAATTATTCAAGCCAAATGAAAATAATGAAAAAAATAGAAGAAAATGTAAAACAAATCATTGGAAAACAAGTGACCTGGAAAATAAATTCAAAAGAGATAATTTAAGAATTATTGAACTCCCTGAAATCCATAAACACAAAAAGAACCTAGACAACATCTTTTGAGAAATCCTCAAGGAAATGTGCCCTAATATTCTAGAAGCAGAGGATAAAACAGAACTTGAAATAATCTGCTGCTCACCTCCTAAAAGGGATCCCAAAATGAAAATGCAAGGAATATTGTAATCAAATTCCAGAATTACCAGGTCAAGGACAAATGCTATAGGCAGGCAGAAAGAAGCAATTCAAGTACCCAGAAGTCATAGTCAGGATTATGCAAGACTTGGCAGCAACAACATTAAAGGAACAAAGAGTATTGGATTATGATATTCTGAGGGAAAAGGAGTTTGGCTTTCAACCAAGAATCAACTAACTACCCACAAAAATTGAACATAGTCTTTGATATTCAGATTTTTTTGATGGGAAAAAAACAGAGTTTAACAGAAAATTCAATCTTCAAAAGGGAGACTTAAGAGACACATCAAAAAATTAATAGGATGGATGAAAGAATGTTATACAATACAATTAAACTGGTTGCATCCTTAGAAGGGAGAATAATACTTATAATTTTTGAGAACTATCTCTCTACCAGGGGGAGTATACTTAGAAAGAAGGTATATGCAAAAGTTGATGTTGAGGGGATATTTTTTAAATTAATATATTAAAAATGAATTGTACTGGGATGGGAGAAAGGGGCAGGCCACAATGGGGTAGTATATTACATACACAGATTAAAAGGACCCATTACAGTACAGGGAAAGGAGGGAGGTGTGAGAATTGTTTGAATCTTGTTTTCATTAGGTTTTGTTTAGAAATTTATCTTACATCGGGGGGGAAGTAAAATTGGGGGAAAAATTGTAAAACTCAAATAATATATTAAATAAAAAAAGAAATTTATTTTACAAAAATAAAGAAAGTAAAAGAAACAGAAACTTATCTTACACTGGAGGAAATTATAAGGGGAAAGGAGAGAAAATAGAGGAGGGACTTGGTGGAAGGGAAGGAGAAAAAAAGGAGGAGAAAAATAAAAGGGAAAAGGAGAATAAAAAATAGGAGTTATGGAAGAGGGCAAATTGAGGGAGGTGGTATTCATCATAAGCAAAACACTGGTGAGGAAGGATAGGGTGAAATGAGAAAGAAAAATACAAATGGAGACGAGATAGAATCAAGGGTAATAAAGAGAAATTATTACTATCAATGTGAATGGGATGAACTCTCTCATAAAATGGAAGCAGATAACAAACTTCATTAAAAACCAGAATCCTGGGGGCAGCTATGTGGTGCAGTGGGTAGAGCACTGGCTCTGGAGTCAGGAGGACCTGAGCTCAAATCCAAGTCTCAGACACATAATAATTACCTACCTGTATGAACTTGGGCAAGTCACTTAACCCCATTTCCTTAAATAAATAAAAATTTTTAAAAAATAGAATCCTGCATTATGTTGTTTAAAAAAACATGTTTGGAGCAGATTAAAGGTAAATGACTAGAGCAAAATGCATTAAGATTTAGCTAAAGTGAAAAAGTGATAGCAAAAATAGGTCTCATTAAAAGGGATAAGGAAGGAATTTACATCTTCCTAAAAGGTATCATATAGACAATGAAATAATATCAAAGCTAAACATAAATGCACCAAGTAGTATAGCATCCAAATTCTTAGCAGAGCTAAATGAGTTACACAAGAAGACATAGACAGCAAAACTATACTAGTGGGATACCTAAACTTCCTCTCTCAAAATTAAATAAATCTGACCATAAAATAAGCAAGAAGGAAGTTAAGAAGGTGAATAGAATTTGAGAAAAGACAGCTATGTTAGACCTCTGGAGAAAATGTAATGGAAATAGACAGGAATATATCTTTTTTCAGGGGCACCTACCCAAAAACTGACTATGCATTAGGGCAAAAAATCCTCCCAATCAAATGCAGAAAGACAGAAATATAATATGCATCATTTTCAGATCACAATGTGAACAAAATCATGTAGAATAAAGGATCAAGGAAAGACAGACTAAAATTAATTGTAAAATAAATAATCTAATTTTAAAGAATGAGCGAATCAAGCAACAAATGATAGAAATAATTAATAATTTCATTCAAGATAATATACCCAAAGGCACCTATTAAGGAAAATTTTATCTCTAAATGCTTACATGAATAGGAGAGAAAGAAAAAGATCAATCAATTGATAATATAACTAAAAAAAGCTAAAAAGAATTTTAAATTCTCAATTAAATACCAAATTAGAAAACCTGTAAATCAGAGGACAGATCAATAAATTTGAAAATAAGGGAACTATTAAAATACTAATAAAATTAAGAGTTTGCTTTATGAAAAAACAATAAAGTAGATATGCCTTTGGTTGTCTTTAAAAAAATAAAAAAAAACAAATTACCAGTATCTAAAATGGAAAGTATGAACTCATCACCAATAAGGAGGAAATTAAATAATAATTTAGGTCTAGTTTGCCCAACTCTTATCCAATAAATTTGACATGCTAAATGAAATGGATTTATATTTACTAAAATATAAATTCTCCAGATTAACAGAAAATTAAATATTTAAATTACCTCATTTCAGAAAAATAAATTGAACAATGTAGTAATGATCTCCCCAAGAAAAATCACCAAAGCCACATGGATTCACAAGTGAAGTCAACCAAACATTTAAAGAACAAGTAATTCCAATTCTAAACAAACTATTTGAAAAAATAGGTGGAGTTCTGTCAAATTCCTTCTATGACACCAATATCATGCTGCTATCTAAAGCGAAAGAGTCCAAACAGAGAAAGAAAATTATAGATCAATTTTCCCCTAATAAATATTCTTGTAAAAATTTAAATAAAATATTAGGAAAGCAAATAAAGCAAATTATTACTGGGATAATACACTATGATTAGGTAGGATTTATTCCAAGAGTGCAGGGTTGGTTCAATATTAGGAAAGCTATCAGAATAATTGATCATATCAATTTCAAATTTAACATAAATCATATGATTATTTCAATAGATGTTAACAGCACCCATTCCTAACAAAAACCACTAGAGATCATAAGAATAAATGGAATTTTCCTTTAAGTGATAAATAGTTTCTATCTCAAACCATCAGCAAGCATTATATATAATGGGGATAAGCTAGAAGCATTCCCAATAAGATCACTGGTGAAGCAAGGATGCCTGTTATTGTGACCCTTATTCACTATTGTCTGAGAATTATTAGCTTTGCAATAAGAGAAATTGAAAGAATTAGAATAGTAAATGAACAATTAAAATTTTCATTCTTTAAATATCAACTAAAAAATTCCTTGAAACTATTAGCAACTTTAGCAAAGTGGCAGGATATAAAATAAACTTACATAAATCATCAGTATTTCTATATATCACTAACAAATTACAACAAGAGATATAGAAATTCCATTTAAATACATAGGAGCCTACCTGCCAAGACAAACTCAGACACTATATGAAAACTTTTCACTCAAATGAAATAAGATCTAAATGATGGAACAAATATCAATTGCTCTTGGGTAGACTAAGTGAATATAATGAAAATTATAATTCTCTCCAAAATGAATTACTTACTCAGTGCCATACTAAGCTACCAAAAACTTATTTTATTGCACAGGAAAAACTGGAATAAAATTCATATGGAGAACAAAATGTCAGGAATATCAAGGGAATGAATGAAAAAAATAGCAAAGGAAATGCCCTGACCATACTCGATCTTAAATTCTGTTGTAGAGCAGCAATCATCAAACCTATTTGGTACAGCTAAGAAATAGAAAAGTGGATCAGGGAAATGTTTTAGGTACAAAAGAAACAGTAAATAACTATAAAAATTTACTGTTTGATAAACCCAAAGACTTCTGGGATAAGAACTCACTCTTTAAGAAAAAAAATGCTTGGAAAACTGAAAAAAAGCATGGCAGAAACTAGGAATAGATCCACATCTCACACCCTATAAAAAGATAAAGTCAAAATAGGTACAAGATTTAGACATAAAAGGTAATACCATAAGCTTTTTAGGAGAGTGAAGAATAAGTTCTCTTTCAGATCCAAGAAAAAGAAAGGAGATTATGACCAAAGAAATGAAAAAGAACAATATAAAATACAAAATGCAAAATTTTGTAAAAAGTTTTAGCACATATAAAACAATGCAAACAAGATTAAAAGGAATATAGTAAGTTGGGAAACAATTTTTAAAGCTAGTGTTTCTGATAAAGAATGCATTTCTAAAATTTATAGAAAAATAAGTCAAATTTATAAGAATACAAGTCATTCCCCAATTTATAAATGGTTAAAGGAAATGAATAGGCAGTTCTCAGATGAAGAAATTACAGCTATCTATAGTCATATGTAAAAATGCTCTGAATTGTTATTGATTAGAGACATATAAATTAAAACAACTCTGACAAATTACCTCATACATTTCAGGTTGGCCAATATGACAAAAAAGGAAAATTATCAATATTGAGGGGAATGTGGGAAACCTGGACATTATTGCATTGTTTGTGAAATTGTGAACTGATCCAACCTTTATGGACAGCATTTTGGAGATATTGTCCACAGCAATAAAGCTGATCCAGTAATAACTCTATGGGGCCCATTTCCCAAAGAGATCATAAGAAAGGGTAAAAATCCCAATGTTCAAAAATATTTCAGCAGCTCTTTTTTCTGGAAAGTGAGGGGATATCCTTCAGTTGAGGAATGACTGAACAATTTGTGGTATATGAATGTGATACAGTACTATTTTTCTGTAAGGAAACATGAACCTCTTCCTGAAAAATCTACTGAACTTCAGAAAAGCCTGGAAATATTTGCAAGAACTGATGTTGAGGGGCAGCTAGGTGGCACAGTGGATAGAGCACCGGCTTTGAGTCAGGAGTATTTGGGTTCAAATCTGACCTCAGACACTTAATAATTACCTAGCCGTGTGGCCTTGGGCAAGCCACTTAACCCCATTGCCTTGAAAAATCTTAAAAAAAAAAAGAACTTTTGTGGAGTGAAATGAATAGAACAAAAAGAACATTGTATACATTAAAAGCAACATTCTTTGATGATCAGCTATGAGGATGGACTTGCTCTTCTCAGAGGAACAATAACTAAAGATGATTTTAAAGGAATTTATACAAGGAATGCAGGGTTGGTGAAGGAAAATATAATCCACATCCAGGGAAGGAATTATGAAGTCTGAATGCAGACCAAAATTTACTATTTTCCATTTTTACAATTTGTTTTTTTGTTTTATGTCTTTTCCCTTTCATAGATTTTCCCCTTTCTGTTCTGATTCTTCTTTCACTATGTGATTAAGATGGAAATATGTTTAACATAATTATGTATGTATAACCTAAATTAGATTACTCTGCCAAGGAAAGAGAAGGGAACAGAGGGAGGGGAAAACTGTGGAACCTAAAATCTTACAAAAGAATTGATTATTGAAACCTATCCTTACATGTAGTTGAAAAATTAAATAAATCAATTTTAAAAACCTCTAATGATTACCCAGGCAATATTAAGAATGAGGAAAGTAGTATTATTATCCAAATTAAGTCACATCAATGATGTTTATATAGCTCTGAACATATTTCAAGATAGACATTAATGAGCTAGATTTCCAGAAGACAATGGTAGAACATATTACATAAAATTATTTAAAAGAACAGAAAAAAATTGTTGTGAAATGGAGAAATTTTAGAAGGAAAATTGAATGCTGATTTTAGTATTTGTAAACCATTCATATGGAAAAAGGGATTAAATTTGTTAGCCTTATTTCTAGAAAATAGAACTGGGAGAAGTAGGGGGGGAAACTGCAGGGAAGAAGGTTTCACACTGATGTAAGGGATAATTTCTTAACTGTTACAAAATGGAATGGGCTGCATTGGGAGATGGCAAGTTCCCTTCATCAGAAGTAGAAGGTAGTCAAATATTAGATGGGGAAATTGCAGAAGGAAATATGTTATAAACTCTTCCTTAGAGGGATCTAGGTACACATTGCTAAAGGTTATTAAGATTTGAGCAAGACATTGTAGACAATAGGCATGCAGTAGTGACATTTTCATAATTAGCATTTCAGAAGAAAAGAATATTTTGGAGCATATTTTTTTTTAAAAAAGGAAATGGTGACAGAAAATAGTAATTAAATTTCTGGCCAAATGTTTAAAATAAAGAAATAACAGTGTTTTGGTCATAGATGATATGTTACTTATAAGATTGACTAATGATTTATTTATCAGTAGTACAACAATATAAACAAAAGAGTTTAAAACTGTTTAGAGGGCATGAAGAAAAAAATTGTCCATCAAGCTAAATACTTCAAAAAACAGGTAAAAATGCAGCAAGATATATAGCAAGTGAGGAACCCAGAAGTTCATAAAAAAAAAGCAAAATTCAGAAAATACAGCACTAAAATGAGTGGTCTTTGATATAGAAAACAAATGCATAAATTACAGGTAGTAAGCAAAATTAACTATATTTAATGCAAGAAGGAAAAAATTGATCTGTATATCACTCTTAGTTGGATGATATCCATGAAATAAATATTTTATTTAAAAGGATACCTTACTTTAATGCAGGAAAACCTGGGCAAGGGAGTGATGAGATCAGTTGGAGACAAACTTTGTAAATTCTTTGTTTGCATTGTAAAGGGAATCTTCCTTCTTCTTTTGTCATCTAATTTAGGCCATACCTGTGGGTCTGACCAACTTAATTTGGATTGCATTGTTTTCTGGTGGGACAGCCAGGGAGCACAGGTCCTGGAAACACCCAAGACTGCCGAAAAGAGATCCCTCACCAAAAGGCAAAATCTTCAATGAGGGACTTGGATCACTCCCAGGTCACCACGCCCTCCCATGGGCTCTGGGAGAGAATTTAAGGAAGGTGCTTGTCCTCCTATACCTTCCAGCCTCCCACTGAGCCCTGAACCCTGAACCCTGCTTCAATCAGCAATCCACACGATCTTCTCTTTAAACTCTTTCTAACTTTTCTATTACTTACTTAATATGCTGTAACTTCCTTTAATGAATCTCCATTTTCTTTCCAAAACCTGCATTCCTGAGTCTGAGTCATGATTCACTGTGGGGCAGAACCAAACCCAAGAAACAAATCAGCTGCAACAACTCAATTAGAATAGAATTAGTAAAAATTGGAAAGGAATAGAGATGTATATTAAGAATATTCATGTAGAGGGGCGGCTAGATGGCGTAGTGGATAAAGCACCGGCCTTGGAGTCAGGAGTACCTGGGTTCAAATCCGGTCTCAGACACTTAATAATTACCTAGCTGTGTGGCCTTGGGCAAGCCACTTAACCCCGTTTGCCTTGCAAAAAAAAAAAACCTAAAAAAAAAAAGAATATTCATGTGAGTGAAACCCGGAAGCAAAAGAGGAAACATGGTGAGCATAGTATTTTTTCCATGAAGAAAAAGTAACTGAGAAAATTATAGACACAAATATCTATTTTCCAATTGATATGATAATACTTGTCCTTTGTTCTCAAAGAAAACTATGACATCAGGGAGGTGATGTCATGACAACAAACATATGGTTTGGATTTGAGTGAGGGGGTGCTGTACCAAGTCACCAGTCTTTCTACTCCAGAACCTCTGGGTCCAATGTCCAATTATGAATCAGGAAGTTGGAAATGGTCCTGGATGTGAGGCAATTATGGTTAGTTGACTTGCTCAAGGTCACACAGCCAGTCTCAAGTGTCTGAGGCTAGATTTGAACTCCTTTCTCCCTGACTCCCAAGACCAGACCTCTACACACTCTTCACCTAGCTTTCCACAATTGAGATGTCTCTAAAGAGATATATGATACACAAAAACGTCATCCTTGATGAACATATGAGAAAAATCCAGAACATATTCCAATATAATGGTTCATAACAGAATCAATCCATATTTTAACAATATTCTCTGAAAGTTAAAGTGAATGCAAAAAATCATGCATCCATCTCTGCTTCTCTATGATGTCCACATGTGCTCTAAGTTGACAATCTGATATTCTTAAAATGTGCTTCTATTCATCATATGCCACAATTCCAAAAATTCCAGTGGATTCCTATAATTGATTAAAATATAAATTCCTATTTTTTACATCTTTTCATAATATGACATAAGCCAATCTTTCTTAAATATTTCTACTTGCATAATAGTTCATTAAACTTAGTTTCTTTTTTGTTTGCCCATGCTTCTAAACTACTTGCTGACTTTCAATTTGTTGTTAGTGCTGGACTCTATCACACTTATAGCAAGAAAGTATGGTCTTATTCATATCCTGCTTTCTTTGGATATTGAGTGTTCTGTTATTTCAAGATGTCAGGGACAAGTTGAGGAACTTGAACCTTTCATTTTAACCAGAGTGGTCTTATCCAGGATGAAATATGCTTCCTGACTTTAGCTCATTCCCTCAGAGTTCTGAAAGAGTTTTATCTGATCCCAAACTCCATCCCAACTGGCCAATTGAAAAGTTCTTTTATTTCAAAGTGTAAAATTGTAGATTCCCTTTGTTGTAGAATTCCTGTTTTTGTTGTTCCTGCTCTGAGCTTGGCATTTTAGTGATGCTGGTTTCTGAGCTATTTTTCTCTATACACAGCCCAAAGCTTCTCTTTTCCACTATGCAAATTCCCTTCTCACCCTGCCCTTGAATTTGTGACCTCAGATTCAGAGAGACAAAATTGCCAGTCCACACCTATCATTGTTGCTGTGCTCTGGTATTGGAGTTCCCTGGTATGGGAGTCCTTGGATGAGCCTAGGACCTATTCTTGCTCTTCTGACTCTCTCTGGATAGGAAAATGTTTTTTAGAGCAGGCCCTTGGTTTGATCCAGTCCTCAGTATCCATAGACCTCCTTGTCAGTCTCTCATGTCAAACTGGGCTGGACAGATTGACCCCATGGGATTTTTTTTTTAAATTTCCTCATTAGGGTTCAGCATTGTCTAAATCTATTTGGAAGAAGCTGTGAAAACAAGATCTCACCCTGTTTCTACCACTCCAATGTGTTTTTCAGTCTACCTTTACAAGTTTGTATTCATTTTCTTTTCCTTTACTCATTCTGTTTAGCAAAATGGGGACAACTTATTATTTGTTGTACATTCATGCTATTTCTTACCTCTTTGACTTTGAAGGATCCATTTCCCATGATTTAAATGTATTCCCTCCTCAACTCTGCTCCATGGAATGTCTAGATTCTGTCAGGACCTATCAGAGGCTTAATCCCTTTGGATTGAGTTTTACAGGAATGTAGGGACAGAATCATCAATTAAAAGGGCATGTATTCTAGACCTTCACTGCAATGAAAGGTGTGGGTCACAAAGTCCAAATTGAAAAACATCTTCCTGGAGATGGAAAAGTCCTCCAAAGTTTCTACTTTTTTTTAACACTGAACTTTTACCAAGCCCAGAGATAAGGTAGAGGATCCTAAATGAGATAATTTTCATTCAAAGGTTTTAATTTTACTCTCCATTTGGGGGAAAAAACCTATAAAACATTTCTATTTTTCAAGCTATCATATCATATTGATGAACAACCCATATAGCTATTAAGTTATATACGCATGTGTGTATACAATACTTATATGCATAAATATACATATATATATATGCATTTACATATGGCAAAATATAGTTAATTAAATGGGCCAGAATTAAATAGGACTGCTTTTATTGTATAATTCTTTTATTGATCCCAAGATTTTCTAAAACAAAGATCTATGTTGTTAACCCAAAAAATCTTCCAGAAATAGTATATAGCTGCCAAAAAAAGGAATATTATAGACTTTAAAGCATTAAAGATGAAGATTACCCAAAGGACTCTGGAGACATGCATTGTGAGTGTAATTAAGCAAAAGCATCTGATCTATGAAGAAGTGGCATAAATGCAATTACCAAAGAAATATATGCCTGGAAAAGGATATGTTGGGGGCGGGGGGAAGAGGCTTGGCGGTCGCTTAGAGGGGGAAACATAATCACCTTATAAGGGAATGTTTACAGAACTCGGCCCCTCATTGAGTAAGAGTTCATGGGAGGGAGGACAGAGGGGATAAAAGTGTTCTGCTGAGAGGTGGGGGGGAGCGGGGAATGTGATCACAGAAGAATAAAGACTGATTACCCACCTCAGGCGCTCTGTCTGGTTCTTCCCCCATCAAAGAGTGGGGGCCGGGGGTACCCCGAAGACTCATCACGCGTTGGACTGGTGAGTAAGAGGACGGACTAGCATAAAGAAGCCGGCGTTGTAAATAAAAACCCGGCAAGTGGTGCCGAAACCCGGGACCTGATTTTGCTAGGGAACGTCTGAATCCGCTGGTCGGATTCTCCAGACAGCCTCGGTCGTTTCTGACCGGGAGGAAGGAGAGGGCGTTTACTCTCAGATATTGCCTGAGGGACATATCCCTATTGTGTTGACTATGCTTTCTTTCTCTCCCCTTTCTCCTTCTGCTCTAATCACACTCCTTGCCGTGCTGGCCTGTCTGATTGTGCCCTGCTGCCTCCTTCTCTTTTGCCGAACGGGAACTTTCCAGTTCTGCCACCTGTTAGGATTGCAGCCTCGGCTAGTAGACAGCATGGGGGGGCCGGAATAGTATTCCCGCCTTTGAGCCGGAGGAAAAAGAGGCCGTTGCAGCGCAGCTTTATAAACTCTGCGCTAAGCATGGCCGTAAATTACCTATCAAGACGTGCCGTGCTTTTGTTGAGAATATCTGGAACATCTGCCCTTGGGTGCAACATAGTGGGATCCAACCAGATAAATGGAAGGTGGTAGGGCAGCAGATGGCCTCCTATAATGACACCTACCCGGGAAAACTGACCCCCAAGGATTTTACAGTGTATAAGATAGTGGATGCAGCCCTGCATCCCCAGAAGGTGACTTTGGCACGACCAATCAGCACTCAGGTGGGTAGCTCGTTGGCGGGATCGGATTCAGAGAGCTCAGAGGAAGAGGAAGGCCACCCCCTCCCCTGTATCCGTGGGAGGAACTTAGAAGAAACAATGGGGGAACAAGGGGCCCCCAGGGAGAAGAAAATGCCGCATGCCCCTCCTTACCGAGAAAGAATGAAAAGGGGGAGGGCGATGAATGTGGCACACTTAGAGATTCAGGGCCGGAAGTTTCCGAGCGCGGGAAGGGAGGGGTGCAAACAGCCCTCAGGGGTGGCAGGAAGAGGAGCGTGAGTAGGTGGGACCGGGAGGCTGCTGACGAGGAGGGAGAAGTCCGCGCTGATTGGACAGCTGCCGCGCCCCAGGCTTGGCGGCCCAGCCAGGAAACAGAGGCAAAAAATCCCCCATGTTCCTTGTCCGCCCTTCAGAGATCCCCTCAAGGGCTCCGCCCATCCGGCCTACTTGCCACCAGTGCCTCCATAGCAATAGAGAAAGGGGAGGAGGTGGACTGGGATGACTGGGGCCTCTACCCGGTATTTACGGACCCCCTTACCGGAGCCCGAGACTACCGCCCTGTCCCTTTTAAGATGCTTAAGGAACTTAAGGAGGCCGTGACTAAATACGGCCCAAGCTCCCCTTATGTAAAAAGACTGATGCAAAACCTCTTTGCTACGCACCCTTGGACCCCTGCTGACTTTGACGAAATTGCAGCCGCGTGCCTGGATGCCTCCTCATATTTAGCTTTTAAGGCTCAGGCCCGCAGAGAGGCCTCTAAGCTGGCAAAATCCCGGGGTTATACTCCCCTGGATTTAGCCATTGACCTCCTGTGTGGAACTGGAGCCTATACTGACCCTGCTGTTTCAGGCCCAGTATGGCCAGTTTGATCTAGAGACTGTTAAAGAAACACATGTTGCAGCTTGGGATAAGATTGGAGCCATGAAAGGGGGGAGAGCCACACAGAAGTTGGTTGGGCTGAAGCAGAGAGCAGATCAGACACCCCTCTCATTTGTGAACGAGGTTAAGAGACAGTGACTCGTATAATGGGAGACACCCCGGGATCTGATCTACTTATGAGACAATTGATTAAAGAGGGTCTTCGCCCCAAAGGGATCGCAGCCATTAGCAGCCTTCCCCCCCGACGCTTCATTAGAAGGAATTGTTGACAAATTGCTGGACATGCCCAGCGAGGATTCAATTCAAGCCTTAGTGACTGCCATGGAGAACCGGGAGGATAGCCTCCTGACCGCCCTTCACGGTATGCAGGTGAGACCCACCTGTTTTGGGTGCGGAAAGCCAGGGCACCTCAAAGCACAGTGCAGGCAGCAGCCCCCCTCCACTTCAGTCCCGACCTGTTATTCCTGTGGAAAGCCAGGTCACATAGCCAGGTTCTGCCGATCCAAAGGGAAGTCGGGAAAAAGGGAAAGGGAGGGGCCCGGCCGCGGGCCCCCCCCCCCCGTGCTCGAAGACAGCGGCCCCATTACTGTGACTATCCCCGTGAGGGTTGACTATAGAGAAGGGACACAGCAGAGAGAGATCGGGCCTTGGGAAACCTCGATGATTCCCATGAGCTAAATATTTTCCCAGCGCTCATCACAGGGGCTGAGAGATGTGTGGACTTAGTCACCCATACCCAGGTCATTTTTGGTCCCGGAAGTCCCACATCCGTAAGGGTCACAAACCCCCACCCCTTTCCCACCTTGGTAAAACAGGGCCAAGAGGTGGAAAGGCGCTGCCCTTGCGGACCCCTCCCGCTCATGTGAACTGGGTCCACCCGGTCAGCTCTGGGCGACCACTGTTAACCGTCACGGTGGAAAATCAGAAGCTCGAAGGGATAATTGACACTGGAGCCGATTGCTCTGTCATAAATAGGGGACAGTGGAGGCGCGAGTGGCCACTCCTACAGAGCCCTCAAGCAGTGACGGGGGTGGGGGCAATAGATCTGCCATGAAAGCAGCACACGCCTTACGGTGGTCAGCTTTGGAAGAATCTGGACTCTTCACCCCACTGTGCCTACCCGACCTCCGTTATGCATTATGGGGTAGAGATATCTTGAGCCAGCTTAACCTGACACTTGCCACCCCTGATAGCCTGCGGGGAAATTAATTGGGGCCACTCTAGAGATGAGCTTTTCCCCCAGAATAACATGGATTAATAGGAAACCTATTTGGGTTGAGCAGTGGCCCCTGACAAAAGAAAAGCTCATCGCCCTCACAGACATAGTAATGACCCTCCTGCACGAGAACAAAGTGGAACCGTCCCTTAGCCCGTATAACTCCCCCGTCTTTGTCATAAAAAAGAAAGGGGGGAGTTGGAGAATGTTGATTGATCTTTGGGCAGTAAATGCCAACATGGTACCCATGGGGACCCTCCAACCTGGTCTCCCTATGCCCACTGCAGTCCCGCAAGGGTGGACTATTATAGTGATTGATGTTAAAGACTGCTTCTATAGCATTCCCCTCCACCCGGAGGACAAAGAAAAATTTGCCTTTTCCCTCCCCGCGATCAATTTCCAAGCCCCCAGTAAACGTTATCAGTTCACCGTCCTACCGCAGGGAATGGCCAATAGCCCCACCCTGTGCCAGCTTTACATGGATACTCTGCTACATCCTATCTTTTTAAACAGAAAGGGGGAGTTGGCAGGTCACTGACCCATTCAGACCTGTCTCAGGTCAGGGATGACGGCACTACAGCCGCCCAGAGATTTTTCTCCCCAAAAGGACATGATAAGATAGAAGAGCCAGAAAGATGGCTCCCTGTTTACAAGATAAGAGACCTTGATTAATGCCCAACCCTACGGGGGTGAGAGGAATTTCTTTCTTTTTCAGGCCTTCTGATCATCGTAGGGATCCTTGGAGGTGCTCCATCTGAAGGAAATCCGACATGGGGAATACTCCGAGTTATTTCCCTCTCCCCTTCCGGTAGCACGGAACTCCCCGATCTACCCTCGCCTGCTAATGACCAATACATCGATGGGGCTCCCTTCTGCCTCGGTGGGGGCCCCTCATGTGTGGCCACAGGGGAAGACATCGGAGGATCCCATACCATGGAGGGATTGCCAGATGGCGGGAGGATACCCCCTTGAGGGTGAACAAGGACGCTGATTCTGGGAATCACCCTACTTGTTGTCTGTTTTCTGCCGCCTAGCTAGGCGACAGAGGGGCTATATGCTTCTTACTCAGAAAGCCTTCATGGCCATGGAGACGGGGGAGGATCCCCAAGTCTGGCTAGCCGCCATGCATGACATGTGACACCTAGGGGTAAGACGAGGTGAACCCCAAGACGGGCAACTTCTCCTGACCCAGCCACCTAAGACGGGCAAGGTCCTGGGTTGAAGGAGATGACCTAAGACAGGGTTCCTCGCCCCCGGCGGATCCCCAAGTCTGGCTAGCCGCCATGCATGACATGTGACACCTAGGGGTAAGACGAGGTAAACCCCAAGACGGGCAACTTCTCCCTGACCCAGCCACCTAAGACAGGCCCTGAGGGTGTCGGGCGCCTAGGACGGGCAAGGTCCTGGGTTGAAGGAGATGACCTAAGACAGGGTTCCTCGCCCCCGGCTATCAGAGGCCAGTAGAAATGACACCGCTTAAGGCTAACCTCAGCACCGCTTAAGGTCACACCAAGTGATAACCTTGTAAAACAGAAAGGGGGAGATGTTGGGGGTGGGGGGAAGAGGCTTGGCGGTCGCTTAGAGGGGGAAACATAATCACCTTATAAGGGAATGTTACAGAACTCGGCCCCTCATTGAGTAAGAGTTCATGGGAGGGAGGACAGAGGGGATAAAAGTGTCTGCTGAGAGGTGGGGGGGAGCGGGAATGTGATCACAGAAGAATAAAGACTGATTACCCACCTCAGGCGCTCTGTCTGGTTCTTCCCCCATCAAAGAGTGGGGGCCGGGGGTACCCCGAAGACTCATCACGCGTTGGACTGGTGAGTAAGAGGACGGACTAGCATAAAGAAGCCGGCGTTGTAAATAGAAACCCGGCAAGGATATGCATTGAGTATGTAGCTAAAGTAAAAGAATTTATGGGTAGCTGATATGCTACATTGGTGTTAATAATTTATTAAAAGAGCTATAAAATGCTCCTGGCCTATTAGTTGAGTTTTGGGGGGGGATTAATTGGAGAGTAGAAAGAAAAGAAGTAAAGTAAAAGCACTAATCCATATAGTAAAAAAAAAAAAACCAATGCTATAGTTTATGATCTATATTGTTGGAAGGAGAGCCCATGATCATATCATAGATTCATTCAATCATCCAAAGGATAGGTTAGATAAAATAGAGTGAATTCAGTGATTGAAGTTATTAGCCTAAGAGGGGTAAAATTATATATGGAAAAGACCAAGACAGTTCTTACATAGATGAAAAGAGAAAAATCATCTATAGATATCAATAAATAAACAGGTAATACATCAAATAATATAGATATTTAAAGTATTTGTACCTATAAAATGAGTAAGGTCAAGTGACAGAGGAAGAATTTACAAGTTTGGTGTGGGATTTGAAAAAAATAACCCAAGGAGTCAGAAAGTTGAAGTAAACTAAACTGATGTATTCCAGGAAAACTAAGGTCAATTAATTCTACTCCCATCCCCACCACCTGTGCTAAGGAAAATGACACCCAAGTGCTATGGCAGCAAAGAGGGAGAAAAGAGTTCAATAACCAAAATTTTTAAGTTGTGTTTCTCTCTTCACAACCCCATTAGAGTTGTCATTTCTTGGCAAAGATACGGGAATGGTTTACTATTTCCTTATCCATTTCAATTTGCAAATGAGTAAACTGAAGCAAAGAGCAGTAAGTAACTTACCCAGGTTCACACACTTAGCCACATCTGATGAAGTATTTAAACTCAGAAAGAGGAATCTTTGTAACTCCAGGCACTTCATTCTACCTACTGCACCATATAGCTTCCCTAGCCAATGCAGTGTCAAAAACCAAGGATGTGGTAGTACCACAGTAATCTTTCTCAATCAGTATATGTTTTAACACTGTGTTCTGTTCCAAAGGGATCTTAAAATCAATGTGTCAAAAACTGAGCACAATATTCTGGATGAAAAAAAAATCCTGCCATCTTCAAAAGTTCATTTTATTATTATTGAAACCTGCTATAATCTTTGACTCTTCATTCTAAACAATCAGTTGCCTAACCCTATTGATTCTCCCTTAATATTATCTCATAGAGATGCATTTCTCTCTGCTGATATTGCCACTACCTTGGTATAAGCCTTCAGCTTTAAAAATAAATAGCAAATTTATCAAGGTACTTTTTTTCTTTTTACATCCTATTTTTCCCACCCTAACACTTGCCCTAGAGATGACTATCATTGAGTTTTTTCTTTCTTTAAAATGATAATCAGATAAAGACATAAGAACTGTTTAGAAGATATCAGATGAGCAGGATAGCTACAAAAAAAATCACTAGTTCTGGAATCAGAAAACCCAGCTGGGTACTAATGTCATTTGTGGCACTTTCTATTTGAATCTGATTAAGTTACTTACTTAAATTCCATTTGTCATTCTTTTTTTTTTCTCTTGTGAAAAATGAGGAGGGATTAAATGGTTTCTGAGGACCCTTCTAATTCTAAATCTATGCTGGAAATATTTTAAAAAACTATCATGGCAAGAGATTAACTTGCTCAACTTGGTTCTAGGAAACAGAAACTAAGAAAATCAGTAAAACCTCAAAACTGAGCTTTCATAAACTTAAGACTTCATTAGAATTAAAGGTCTTACAGTAGAATGGGCTGCTTCAAGAGGCAGTGGTTTCACCTGAATTTGAAGTCTTCAAACAAAAATGAAATAATTATCTAATGCGTTTTAGAGAAGAAATTATTGTTCAGGTATAGGTTAAAGTAGATGACTATAGGATTCCTCAAATCTCTGTAATTAAGTAAATAAAATTGGGCTATATTATTAAACAATTTCCCCCCAATTGTGCCATTTTCCTGACTAGACAAATGAATGTTCTCTCCCTCTCATGACTTCCAAACAGATATACCTATGTTCTTTGTACCAGAGTTGTGTCTGACACAAAACCACAGTAGGTTTTTATCATTGTGGGGTAATCTCCTTGAAAGCAAAGATTACCTTCTTGTCCTTAATTTGGTATACCCTCCCCCCCCAAACTAGGCACTTTATATTACTTGTGAACTTAATACAAGTTGATCAACCATTTCATATTTAGATTGGGTTTTTTATATTAATGTTCTCTGCTTCAAGATGCCTCTGAAGATCTGATTTTATGATTTTGATATTACAGGACTTCTAAAATTCACCATGATGCTGATATGCATGATGAGGTCTTGTGGTTGAATCCATTTTTCTGTTTTAAATTCATTTTATCTGCATAGCTTCAGTACTGCTGATCAAGTTTTAGAAAAAAGTTTAAGCTAGAAGAATCTAGTTTCTTTTCTTTTTTAATGACACCAATTTTAAATAGATTTTTTATATACATAGATTACATTTCTACTTGTTTACAGTACTGATAAAGTGCAACGTTGTTCTCCTCTCTCCCTCTGCACACATTGAAGTATTCAGAATGCTCAAATTTACACAGTATAAATGTTATTTTTAAATTACTACTGCCTTTGGTTACAAATTTTGAATCCTTCAAATTTTTGAAAAATGTGTGGAATGTTCTTTCTTCTGATGTATTTAGTCAACTTTTTCAATGGTAGGTCCAGAAGAATCACCTCTAGATGGGGCTTCTCCATCCCCTGGGAACCCACTAGGCATTTCTCCCAGTCTGCCTCCTGGCATTCCCCCTGGACTCTGGAACAGTCAATAATTATAGGGTTGTAGAGCTTCTGCAATTTTTTTCTGCTGATGCTCAAATTCTTCCTTCTTAGCAGTCTGGTTCTTATTCAGCCAGTTGATTATTTCATTACATTTGTCAAAAATATACTGTTTGCTTTCAGCACCAAATTTGCCTTGCCTTTTTTCATCTACAATAGCCTTCCATGTTGAAAACATAAGATTCAAGTGAATTTTTAAAAGATACCTTGTCTCAGGGCAGCTAGGTGGTGCAATGGATAGAGTAAGGAGGACCTGAGTTCAAATCCAGCCTCAGACACTTAATAATTTCCTAGCTGTGTGACCTTGGGCAAGTCACACTTAACCTCATTCTCTTAAATCAGTAAAATAAAGAGAAAGACACCTTGTCTCTCTTCTCAGTCTCCTGGACCATAAGCTCAATGTCTTTTTTTACTCAGATCACCTTTATTATTGGTGATGTTGAACTTTTCATCCTTCCCTGTGCTTTTATCCACAACAGAAATGTTGAGAAAACCATTTGCATAAATTTCAAATGTCACTTCAATCTGAGAAACACCCTTTGATGCTGGAGAGGTTCCCGTGAACACAAACTTGGCAAGCAGGTTGTTATTCTTTGTCATGGCTCTCTCACCTTCTTAAACCTGCATATGTATACCAAGCCAATTGCCTAAATAGATGGCAAATGTGTAAATGATAATATTACATTTGATCAGAACTGTCATCACTCCACCAGCAGTTTAAATTCCAAGGGAAAGAGGAGTGACATCCAAAAATAGCAAGTCCTGCACTTTCTCAGGTTTACCCCTAGATTAAATGGCAACCTGAAACAGACAATAATCTCATCAGTTCTGATACTCTTGTTGAGCCATTGAAGAAATCTTGTAGAAGTTTCTGGATTTGGGGGATATGAGTGAAACAACCCACCAGGATGATGTCCTGAACCTGTGATTTATCTAGCTTGATATCTCTTAATGCCTTTTCCACAGGTTCCAGTGTACCACAGAAAAGATCAACATTCAGTTCTTCAAAATGGACTCAAGTGACTGATGTCAAGAAGTTGATACTTCATAGAGGGAGTCAATCTCAATATTGTCCTGGCTACTGAAAGAGAGGGTATGTTTTGCACATTCACAAGCTGTAAACACATGGTGGACAGTCCTCTTGTTCTTACTGATGTTCTTCTTGTGCTTTTGCTTGAAGTCAGCAATGAAATGGTTGACGTGTGGTTGTCAAAGTCCTCCCCACCTCAGTGGGTGTCCCCAGCTGTGGTCTTGACCTCAAAGATGCCATTTTCAGTGGGAAGAAAAGGGACATTCAAAGTAGCACCTCTATGGTCAAAGACTAACACATTTCTCTTGGCATTGACCTATTGCCATAAGCAATAATAGCAGCACCAGTGTTCTCATTAATAATTTGGATCACATTGAGACCAGTGATGGTTCCAGCATCTTTGATGGCCTGACATTTGGCACACTCTTCCCAAGATAAGCGTCAGTAATTTCTTTCATTTTGGTCAAAACCATAGAGCACACTTCTTCTGAGAAAACCTTTTTGTCTCCCTTCTGCACTCCACTTGAACCTTAGACCTGCCTGTCTCATTCCTCACTGTGAAAGGCCAATAATTCATCTTTGACTGTGCAACTACATCTCCAATCTTTGATCAATTGGCATCAAAAATCATGTTGGTGAGGTTCATTGCAACTTGATTCTTTACAGTATCACTGTTTAAATTTTTGTGTTAGTGAACACAAAGTTGTTTGGCGTGGTTCTGTTTCCTTGGTCAATAGCAATGATCTCCACTTTCTCATGTTAGAAAACTCCCACCCAGGAATAAATGGTGCCAGGATCGATGCCAACTACTGTTGTAATGGGAAAGGGGGCTGCTGCTGTACTGAGTAGCTAATAGAATCTATTTTCACAGATCTGACAGTATGAAAGCAATTCCAGTCCATTCATCCAAATTAGAAAATTGGAAGCCCTCTCAATCTTGAGGTAAAAATAGCCTTTACCTTGAAAAAGAAAAGAAAACCTCTTCCCATGGACAGGCAAAAAAGTAATGAAATTAAGAAAGGGGACTCATTCCAAAAGCTTAAAAATTTCAAAAGATTAAGAAATTTCTGTATAGTCAAAATATTATTATTATTATTAATCTGACTTATTTCACCAATATAGGGAATCCCCAAAGAGGAATTTCCCTTAAAACAGATATCATCTATTCTACCTCTGATAGAGTTGCCTGTTGCCCTGAGAATTTGAGTGACTTGTTCAGTATTGTAGTCAGTACATATCCAAAAAGATTAATCTAGATTTTTCTGAGTCCAGGGTCAGTTCTTCATCCTCTAGGCCATGGCTTGGTTTTTTTTTGTTAGTTTTTTTTAAATAAGGCATACAGAAAATAAAAGTGGAGAATATGTCCCTTTACCAAATCTATTAGCTAAAGCAAGAACAGGAATTAATTTTGGTGGGGGAAGTTTTAATTTTAATTTATAATAGTGACTGTAAGTACACTGAATAATCTAGGGAACATTGAGGGTTGATAGGGCAAAGTGTGTGGCATTGTACTTGGAATAAGAGAACCTGAATTTCAATTTTTCAACTACTCATATTTATATGTCTTTTTATTTATTGTATCTCATTTATCACACTAGCAGAAAAAAGAAATATAGGTGAAATATCACCAAATTATTAATGAAGAAAATGACTGAATAAAGTAAAAAGTGCTAAATAAAGTAGAAAAAAGTCAATGCTCCCAACATTTCTGTCCAAAAATCTAAAATAATATCTCACATTGAATTTTGGAGTGGCAGAGCCAACAAAAGAGCAGAACGACAGGATGAGAGATCTAATAAGACAGAGGTGGGGGCCTACCCAGTTCACATGGATGAGGCACCAATGCTGGAACAAAATAATGACAAGGAGCTTGAAATGTAGAGATGGTAAGAGAGAGATTATAGGGGATGCATGTACTAATATTGGACACTTATGGCAAATCCATTGCCTATATTCACCACTGTATCCTAGTTTAAAAGCTTAGAGAAGCACTTTTGTTCAAGGAAGAACAGAATCCCTAAGGGGCATTGCTAGTGGAGTTGTGAATGGAACGAACCTTTCTGGAGAGCAATATGGAACTATGCCCAAAGAGCAATGAAATTGTTCATACACTTTGACCCAGCATTCCAATTCTAGGTCTATATCATGAAGAAGATTATGAAAAAAGGTAAAAGTACTTATTGTCACAAAATATTCATAGCAACCTGTTTGTAGGTGGCAAAGAATTGGAAATTAAGGAATGCCTTCAATTGGGAATGCTTAACAAGTTAGTAGTATGAATGTATGTCAGGACTATTATTGTTCTATAGAAACCATGAGGATGGAGATTCAGGAAGCATGGAATGACTTGATAGAACTGATGCTGAAGTAGGAGAGAGAACCAAAAGAACAATGTACACATTAACAACAACATTATGAGATAAACAACCTTGATAGAAGCAGCAACTCTCAACACTTCAGAGAGCTAGGACATTCTTATTAGATTGTCTAAGGACAATGTTATCCCCATCCAGAGAAAGAAAAACAAAACAAATCAAAACAAAACATACACATACACACGCACAGATACACACACACACACACACACACACACACACACACACACAAACACACAAACAATCCTTCAGAATGTGATGAGCACTTTATAAAAAATTATTTCATATGTATCTCTCTTTCCTTAATCTTTAGGCATATTTATCAAAAATAATATATATGTACAATGCTAACCTGACTGTTTATCTTTGAGTGGATGGGGGTTGGAAGGGAGGGTGGAAGGAAATTTTGTAACTTAAAAATATGCGTGTGCATATGAATGAAAATAAATAACTTTTTAATAAAGATTTTATTTATTTTGAATTTTACAATTTTCCCCTAATCTTGCTTCCCTTCCCCAACCCCCAACAGAAGGCAGTCTTTTAGTCTTTACATTGTTTCCATTGTATGCACTGAGTGAAGTTGAATATGATGAAAGAGAAATCATATCCTTAAGAAAGAAATATAAAGTATGAGAAATAGCAAAATTTTATAATGAGATAAGATTTTTTTTTAAATTAAAGGTAATATCATTTGGTCTTTGTTTCAAACTCCACAATTGTTTCTCTGGATACAGATGGTATTCTCCATCACATATACCCCAAAATTCTGCCTGATTGTTGCACTGATGGAATGAGCAAGTCCATTAATGTTGATCATCACCCCCATGTTGCTGTTGTGTATAATGTTCTTCTGGTTCTGCTCATCTCACTCAGCATCAGTTCATGCAAGTCCTTCCATGCTTCCCTGAATTCCCATCCCTCCTGGTTTCTAATAGAACAATAGTGTTCCATGACGTACACATACTACAATTTGTTAAGCCATTCCCCAATTGAAGGACATTCACTTAATTTCCAATTCTTTGCCACCACAAACAGGGTTGCTATGAATATTTTTGTACAAGTGGTATTTTTACCCTTTTTCATAATCTCTTCAGGATATAGACCTAGTAGTGGTATTGCTGGATCAAAGGGCATGCACATTTTTGTTGTCCTTTGGGTTGTAATTCCAAATTAGTCTCCAGAAATGTTTTTTTGAAAAATATTAAAAAAATGAAAGCAAAGGAAGAAAAACTATGAATACTCAATTAAGATCTTGATAAAAGTCATATAATGCTGAAGATAATAAAAATCTTAAAAGTAGAGTTGACCAAATTGAAAGATTCACTAATGAAAATAACTCATTAAAACATAGATTTGGTCAAATGGAAAAATGAGGCATAAAATTTTAGCTACTGAAATAAATAATTCCTTTAAAATTAGAATTCATGCAACCAAGAAACCATATGCAAAAAGAGAAAAAATGAAAATAAGTTAAAATAATTAATTAGAAAACCAACTAACTTGGAAAATAGAGCCAACAGGGGTAATTTAAGAATTTTTAGAAAATCTGAAAGCCATAATCAGAGAAAGAGTAGAGACATTATTGCTAAACATATTAAGGGAAAATATTCTGCAATCCTAGGCCAGAGTGGATAACATTGAAAGAGAAAGAATCTCCTGATCATCCTCTGAAAGAGGTTCCCAAATGAAAACTCCTAGGAATATCAGTCAAATTCCATAGTTCCCAAGTCAAGATGAAAATATTTTAGGAAGCCAGAAAAAAGCATTCCAATGTTACAAAGCCACCATGAGAATCACAAGAGAGTTAGTATATACCTTTTTTAAAAGAGAGGAAAGATTGAATATGATATTCCAAAAAGCAAAAGAAATGGGATCACTATGAAGTATAGCCATTCAGGGAAAACTGATTAAGACCCTTCAAGAATAAATTGTAAATTTAATGAAATAGAGGACATTCAATGATTTCCTGATAGGAAAAGTGCTGACTAGAACATTTAATTTTCAAATGCAAGAATCAAAGGAAATATAAAAAGTAAATATGAAAGAGAAATCATAAGTTTGAACTGTTGACTTTTCTATATAGGAAGAAGATAAATGTAATTTCTAAGAATGTATCATTATAAGAGCAATTAGGAGAATTCTACACAGAAAGAAGGAACAGGGAACTTCTGGGGTAGAGACAAGATATTGGCGCAAAGCTTGAAAGCTCCTGGATATTTTCCCCCAACCAACTTTAAATGAAACCTCTGAAAATAAAAGACTTTGGAGCTGCAGAACCCACAAAAATAAGAGTAAAACAAATGTTCAACTCAAGTTGTCTCTACCCCAGAAGTTTCTCCACAATGTATGTCTCTTGTGGATGATAGCCCAGAACAGCCTGGAAAGCCAACAGGAGGTGCTTAGCTGTACCATAGCTCAGGTCCTGGTTCAGCAAGTCAGCAGCTCATCAAGGCAGCAGTGAAGAGCCCAACTCCAACTTGGAAGGCAAAGTTCAAGCAATGGGAATGTTGGTGCTATAGGTGGGACTGGTTTGTTACCCTATTGCAGGGAACACACCACTAGCAACTGAAACATGAGAAATATCCAAGGCAATTGGTAAGTCAGGGACAAGACTCCAAACTCCAGTACAAAAAATTTTGAGACTGTATAGATCTTGTGCCCAAGGAACAATGATCAATTATCAAAATAAGCAAAACAAAGGCACTAAATATAAAAAGCTACCATTTTAAGAGGGACAATAAAAATGCCAACTTAGATAAGGAAAGTAGTAACAAAATTCCTACATGTAAAAACTTCAAAGTGTTTTATAAATTGATCTTAAATCCAAAAAGACCTCTTGAATGAGCTCAAAAATGTTTTTTTCAAAAGCAAAAAAAGAGCAGAAGAAGAAATGTGGAAAAAATAAATGAGAGTCATGGAGGAGAATTATGAAAAACTGACAAATTGAAAGAAATATAACTCATCAAAAAGGAAAATTAGCCAACTGGAGAAGGAAAGACAAAAACTATCTGAAGAAAATAAAACCCTACAAATTTAGAATCTGACAAATGCAAACTAATGATTCTATAAGACACGAAGATTCTATGAGACACAAAGACATCAAACAAAACCAAATGCTTTAAAAAAGGAGAAAATATAATGTACTTCATAGGAAAAATGAGTGATCAGGAAAATAGATCCAGGATAGATCATTTATGAATTATTGATCTACATGAACGCCATGATCAGAAAAAGAGCCTGAACAATATCAGATAGGAAATTATCTTGGAAAACTACCCTAATGTCTTAGAATAAAATGATAAAATAGTACTTGAAAGAATGCATTGATCACCCTTAGAAAGAGGTTCCATAATAAAATCTCCAAGGACTATTGTAGCCAAATTTCAGAATTCTCAGCTCATGAAGAAAATACCAAAAGCTGCCAAAAAGATGTAATGTAAATGCCAGGGAATGACAGTCAGGATTGCACAGGTCTTATCATTAAAGGACTGAATAACCAAAGAAACTTGGATTACAACAAAGAACCAGATACTCTGTAAATTCAGTATATTCTTCCAAGGTAAAAGATGGCTTTTTGATAAAAAAAAAAAAGTACTTTCCAGTTTACTTGATAAAAAAAAGAACAGAACTGAACAAAAGATATGGTCTTCAAATAAAAGACTCAAGAGATGAATAACATGGTAAACAGAAAAGCAGAAAATGTTAGTTAATGAGATTAATTTTCTATATTCCAAGATGGGAAAACAATACTTACAACTCTTCAGAATTGAATTTCTCTTAGGACAGTTGAAAAAAGCATACTTAGACAGAGTGTGTGGGTAGAACTGTGATGTAATCAAACTTTTAAACTCCTGAGGATTGTATTTCTATTTGGGCATTTCAAAGGAGGATACTTGGAAAGAGGGTGTGGGCATAAATTAATTACAATTTGATGGTGCTTGGCTTTGAGAATTGTATTTTAATGGAATGGTTGAGGGTAGAGTCTTTGGACAGAAGGTATTTGTATGAAGTGATTTAAAAAAAAACAACTTTTCTCAGCAATTCAGTGATCAAGGACAATCCTGAGAGACTTGTTCAGGAAAATGTCAAACACATACAGAAAAAAATTTTTAAAAAACATGGATTCTGAATGCAGAGCAAAGCATACTTTGTTCACTTTTTTCAACTTCTTTTGTTTTTTTCTTCTTTTTTCTCTCCTTCCTAATTCCTCTTTCCCAACATGATTAATATGGAAATATGTCAAATACAACTGTACATGTACAAATTATATAAAATTATTTGCTGCCAAGGGGAAAGGGAAGGAAGGGAGGGTAGCAGAAAAATGTGGAACTGAAAAGCTTGCAAAAAGATGAATGCTGAAAGCAATCTTTACATGTAATTTCAAAATAAATAAATAATGAAAGAGGCAATGGGATAATTTAAAATAGATAGGCAAAAAAAGGAATTTCCTGGAAGAAGAGAGAAGACAGAGGAAGAATGGGGGGGGATCATTTCACATAAAAGATATACACAAGAGCTCTTACAATAAAGGGCAAAATGAGAGGCAATACTTCAACCCCCATATCTAAATTTTTTCAAAGATGGTAAAATATATACACATACTCAATTAGTAATAGAAATATATTTTATTAATCAGGGAAGTAGGAGGGGAGGGGGATAAGGAAAATAAGAGTGATAAAAGCAGTTGTCAGAAACAAAACAGACTATAGAGGAAGGACAGGATTAAAAATGAAAGAGAAGGAAAAACAAAAGGAAATAGGATATGGAGGGAAATGCACAGCTTATAGTTATAACCATGAATTTGAATTGGATGAACTCAGTCAAAGGGCAGAAGTTAATAATAAATTATATCTAACAATATATTGCCTAGAGGAAACACACTTGTAACAGAAACACAGAGAGTTAAAAAGGGGGAGCTGGAGCAAAATTTATTATGCTTTAGCTGATGCAAAAAATGACAGATAATAATCATGCCCTCAGAAAAAGTAAAAGCAAAAATAGATCTAAATCCAGAGATAATGAAGTCATATCATAAAGTCTTCAAGTAGCATAGCATCCCCATTTTTGAAGGAAAAGTTATCCAATGTACAATAGTAATTGACTAGAGTAATCTAGTGTTTGATAAACCAAATATACAAACTTTGGGGATAAAAATCACACTTTGACAAAAATTGCTGGTAAACTGGAAAGCAATTTGGCATAATCTAGGCATAGTCCACTAATTGTCAAAGTGCATAGAGCAATGGGTCCTGGAGTCAGAGAGTTCAAATCTAGCCTCAGATACTAATTATCCATGTGACCTGGGGAAAATAGCTTAATCATGCTTGTATCAGTTTCCTCATCTGTAAACTTAATTGAAGGAGGAAATTACAAACCATTAAAGCATCTTTTCAACAAAAATCTCAAATAGTGTTAACAAAGACATGACTGAAAAATGACTGAACAGCAATAACTCACACCATTTTTTAAAATAAAACCAAAAATTGATAAATGACAGACATAAAGGGTGATATCATAAGTAAATTAAAGGAGCAGGAAGAAATGTACCTCCAAGCTCTATGAATAAATGAAGAGTATTTAACCAAACAAGATATAGAGAGGATCAATAAATAAAATAATTTGTTTACAGAAAATTAAAAAAAAAGCCCTCGTACAAAAAATGCTTTCAAAATTTTAAGGCAAACAGGAAATTGGAAATAAATTATACAAAGAAGTCTCATTTCTCAAATACATAAGGAATTCCATCAATTTTTTTAATAGTTTTTTTTTAGGTTTTTGCAAGGCAAACGGTGTTAAGTGGCTTGCCCAAGGCCATACACTAGGTAATTATTAAGTGTCTAAGACTAGATATGAACCCAGGTATTCCTGACTCCAGGGCCGGTCCTTTATCCAATACACCACCTAGCTGCCCCTAAATTGTGTCAAATTTATAAAATTAATAAAGAATAAAGAAAATTCCAAAAGACCCATGATGAAAAATGTTATTCCCTTCCAGAAAGGAAACTAATAAATGCTGACTGCAGATTGAAGGATTTTTTTAACTTTATTTTTCTAGTTTTGCTTTTTGCTTACATTTTCTTTTGCAACATGGATAATATGGAATTAAATTTTGCAAGATTTCACATGTATAATTAATATAAATTATCTTCTCAAGGAAAGGGGAGAACTGTGAGGGAGAAAGAATCTGGAACTCAAAATTTTTTAAATGATTTTAAATTTTCACATACAAGTTGGGAAATTTCTGATGAAATAAAAATATATTTAAAAAAATAAATGTCACGAAACTTATCTTTGTGTGACAAGATTAGTTCACAGCATAATTGACATTGGAAGCAAGTTCTCTTCACTTACAATAAAGAACCAGATATCCTGTAAATTCAGCATATTCTACTAGAGTAAAACATGGCTTTTCAATGGAAAAAAGGACTTTCTAGTTTACTTGATAGAAAGAACAGAACTGAACAAAAGATGTGATCTTCAGATACTAGACTCAAGAGATGAATAAAAAGGTAAATAGAAAGGCAGAAAAATGTTAGTTAATAAGACTAATTTTCTATATTCCAACATGGGAAAACAATGCTTATAATTCTTCAAAATTGAACCAGAAACTTTTAGATTCTCTCATGAAGAAGAATTTCATTTTAAGGTCCAATTTAAATCTGGAAAATTAATTTAGAAACAAAGAAAATGTATACCTAAGTGTAAGGGACTTTGTGTGTGGAAGTACTGTAAAACTTTATCACCTGATGTCCTCTAGCACCAGAGTGTTATTTACTGGTTGATTGTAGTGCCATGGGAGTGGGAATGGACCAAGGACTGGAGATGATATTTAAGCACTTGTATTTGGTTTAATGATTGGAGAACTTGGAGAGTTTTCCAGCCTTGTCTTCTTGTTCTTCAAAGTTCACCTGGGTAAGGATAAGCTAGCTGGCAGGAAACCAACACTTCCTAAGCAGCTAGTTTAACAGGAACTTAACAAATGGTGCATGAGCAGGGGCACGAAGGAAGAGCTATCTGATTGGAATCCAGGATAAGGACCAGCAGATACAAGCAAGAAAAAATGATATCCCTGAGCAGAAGACTTCGGAGAGGTGACAGGTTGATTGTTAGGAGTTACCCTGATTTTAAGAAAGTTGGAACAAAGAGGTTTGAAGGAAAGCGAAAGTAAGAAGAACCAAGTAAATATTCATCATTGAGGAGCCAGGGGGTGTGGGGTCTCCACCGCACCGCAGGGACATGGAGCTTCTTCCTCAGCAGCAGTCCGTATCAGCACCATGAACGGGATGTGGGGGACCTGCTTGCCGTTCCTTTGGGCTGCTGCTGCCTGGCTTGCCGCTAATTGCAAACAAACCCCTAAACCTATGGCCAACTTTAGAGACTTCTCTTCCGAGTCACAGACCCTGAAGCCAACCCTGATGCCTACAACGAATTCCAGTCTACAATCAAGCATGCCACGACTCTTTCTCTGGTACCAGAAAGCCGTGAAGTACACACTAACTGCACTAACTGCTACTCCAACAGGAACATAACATCTAAGACAGCTGGAACTCAATCTAGAAAAAAGAAGGTTGTTTCAAATCTAGATGAAGGATTTGACTAGTCTATTAATTCCTTATAATAGTCCCCAAATCATCCAGCTCTTTTTTCCCTAACAGAACTTTCATAACTATAAGGTAATAGTATTCTTTTCCTAATTTTATATATTCAGAAAGGTATAACTCTTGGTGCCATTTTTTCCCCCTTTTACTTGCAGGGTTATTATAATAGAGTTTTTTGTAAAACTGAGAAAGTTTTGAGGCTGTCATTAACAATGATGTTTGATTTAGTCTTTGACCCAAAGCAAAGTGAATCACTACATTGAAAAGTCCACTTGTATTTTGAATTTATTAAAAGAACAATATGTAGCTGCAGAAGTTTTTAGAAAATAAAATAGCATTTTCATTAAACTAACAGGAATAGATGAGAATATTTTAATTAGATTTGATGACTTTCTACTGAAAGTTTATCAAGAAACCATAATGCAAAATTGTGAGCTAAATTTAGGCTAATACTCTTCTTATTGTAATTATATTTTTCATTTCTATAAGTTATATCATCCTAAACCTAGATTCCAATCAATTGTTATAAAACATCAGTGGGATGAAATGACACTTTCATTTAACTATATCATAAAATTTACATCAAAAAAGAGAAAAAAACAGAAATTTGTCTAATAATATGATCCCAAAGATATAAATTAAATAAGAATAAAACAAAACAACAATTTTTGAGGCTAGATTAAGGTCAAGTACCACTGTTTTTCACTAACCCCAAGTGTCAGTGGAATTCCCCTGTAATATACAGTCTAATAGGAAATAAATCACAAAAATACAAGTCACTATGTTGCAAAGTTATAGGTGACTACTAGCATTGAAGGTGTATATGCAAAATTATAATCAAATTAAGGGGAGAAAAAGAATTTCCAAGATGGAAGAATCAAGAAAAGATTCCAGGAGTAAACAATATTTTAAGTGTTCTTGAAGGATTGAGGGGCTTTTCAATGTGGAGAAAAGGTACAGGGGGAGTATCCAATTCAAGATTGTCTCACTCTTTTGGATCTCTGTTAGCTTTTTTTATGTATAAACATCCCCTTGTTCTGTAATTTAAGAAACTGACTGATAACAGCTTCAATAATACAACCAGTGGGCATTGCCTTCTCCCCTGAAGTAGTGTGCAAAATTACTCCATTAGATGTTTTTCCAATCAGGAGCTGGGTGCTATTTATGATGCCATAGAGATTTTTTTTATGATAAGAAATAGAAAGGATATCAGTAACATCCACTTTGAATCCTTCATTTTACATTCCAGGGGTAGTTTATCTAAACTGATATAAATAATAAAACAGGCACTTAAATCCAGATCTCACAGTTTCAACACCAATATTCTTTTTACTCCTATGAAGCCTTTTCTACCCTTAAAGATCTCACAGTGTGGTAGGAGAGATAGGTCAGAAATGCAAATAAAATCTCTGCAGTTTGTAGAAATACAAAGTAAGAGAAAAAAAACCCTTTCCTCTCAAGGAGCTCATATTCTAATGGTAAGAAATGTTCACTCATACATGCATATATTATTTTTAAATAGAATATACAAAGTACTATGAACATTCATAGACTTCATGAACTAGTTGTATACATACATACATATATATATATATATATATATATGCACATTTTTAAAAATAGAACACAAGTGAAGTCCTATGTATTCTCAAAGAACAACTGGTTTTAAGGTGAAAAAGATGAAAATTGGGATATTTGCACTGAACCTTGAAGAATGTATAAGATTTGTACAAATTGAAGAAATAAATATTCAGAGTTGGCTTTTACTAATGATAGTAAATAAAATATGGCCTTAATTTGCATATCTTCTCTAAAGTTAAAATATATACTGCAAAATGAGCTGTCTTTTAAATACCCAGTTCTGCTATTTGATTTGAGCTCTATAAACTTGTCCTTCCTTTGTAATAGACTAAAAAAAAAATAAGAAACAGTGTGTGTGACTTGAAACCTCCAGCAAATACAAATAAATCCAACAAGCAAGATCTTGTAAAATAGTCTGTTTTTGTGATTCCCCATAAATTAATATTTGCTATAATTCTATAATTGTTATTGAAGGTGAAAATGTGAAATTATTCCTGAGACTTAACAAAATATGGTTGCACATGTGATCAGTTCCCTAATCTAAGAAGTATTTTATCTTATGTACACAACTGTCTGTACGATTGATCCAATTATATGTAGTTAGTCTTCTAAAAGGATAGTTCTGGGACACTGAGAAAATGGTTAGCCCTTTCATAGTCCACACCTAACTAAAAATCTAAATTGTAGAACAGTTATTGATCTGCAATGGTAGAAGGAGATTTCTTTTTGGAATTTACAAACACCAGAAATCAAATCTCGTTTAAAAAAAAATTCCAGGAATTTCCAGTCTTGTTATGGCTTATAGTATGACTGTGGGATATGGGGTGACCAAGAGCTTTTCTTTTCCATCTTATTTTTTCTCTGACTTCTCTCAAGTCACTTCAAGCATACATGTCCTATGGCTCAATTGGAAAGGCAGTGAGTGTCAATTCAGCTGACAGGTGAGAATACATGGGAGCAAGTAAAAGAAGTTCATTTGGACAGTCCTCTACTCCCTTTCCAAAGAGCTTCCATTACCAGTTTTCATGTATATTTCTTCTGTCTTTCCACTGGTCCATTAAATCCTGCCACTAGCCAGTTAATTCACTTTTAAAAAGCCATTCTTTTGGGAGAAGCAGAAGCTAAAGCAGTCAAGATTGAAAGTGAAATATCAAACCATTAAGGATGGTGGATGAAGAGGAGTAGAAATAACAATAAATCTATTTGAAAATTCTAAATAAACAAATCAACATAATTCAGAAGCACTTGGGTTATAATTGGACCCTTCCATTACTTCCTTATGTGACTCATTTAACTTATTAGGGGCTCAGTTTCCTCATCTGTAAATGAGACTAGATGATGTTAAATGCCCTGTTGTTATTCTGTGTCTTCAAAATTTAGTGCAATATCTAAAAGCTATAAAACCAACAAACGTTCTTACACCAGTTCCAACTCTTTTATTCTAAATTGCTTTGTCTATCTAGTATAGACTTATTTAATTAAGGATCTTCTTTTGACAGCATCACCATCTTTCTATCCACTCAGATTCATAATACATCTTACAACCTTCTCTTCAGTCAGTCTAATAACTTAGTTAGAATAACTTATCTGTTCTGGTTTGACAATTTCCTACCTCTATTTCTTGCTCTCCACTCACACAATCTCTGCCCTAATTCAGATTCTACCTAGAAGACTGAAATATGGCCTTCTAACTGATCTCCCTATCTCCCATCTTACTCTTCCCCAATTTATCCTATACACAATGGAGAAGTTGATATTGTAAAACCACAAACTCTGACTTGTTATAGCTATGATTCAAATATTAGATGATTTCCTATTATTTTAAGGATTATACAAAATCTCAGCTTGGCATTTAAAGTCTTTCTCAACCTGGCTCCTGCTGACCTTTGGCATTTTTATATTAATTATGCCCATATCTTTCTCTGCTTCAAAAAATTAGCTTATTGGCTATCACCTATACCTGCCATTTCATTTCCTTTCTTAGTAGTGATTCCCTCATGATTCCTAAGTAAGGTATCTGGATTTATTTTCTCTCAACAGATACTAACTATACTCCTATCTCTGGGCAACTATGATTGAAGCTATATTCATTACCACTGTTGTGGGGGAAGGAACCTCTAATCACCTTCCCTGTGCACTAGTGCTGTTCAGTCAGATGTATCTTTTTCTTTAACAAATGATGATATTTTAATGAAATACAATTCATGGTCCAAGTGCTGAAGGGAAATGAAGCCATAGGCTAGAAAAGAAGAGGGATAGTTCTGACAACTGTGACCAATAGTACAGGAAACTATCACAGTGGTTAGGGAGGGTGAAATCATAGCATAAAAGGAAGATGTTTTAAATCAGCTCAGAGGAGTCTCTGTACAAATAGCCAGTTTTACTGCAGCTTATATTCATTAGTGTAGGCACTGCCTCTCATAGAACAGAGAGGCTTTGTTTCCTTTCCTTAATGGCAAGATGCACAATTTTTGTTGTCAGAACTCCTTTACATTCTTAAAAATTAAGCCTCCAAAGTGTTTTTGTTATGCCAGTTATATCAATCAATATTTTGTCTATTATATCTATCAATATATAAATATAGTAGAAGTGAAAACATCTTATTAGGAAAATAGTTTTGACTTCATAAGACCCCGTGAAATTTCTTATCTCCTATATTAGATTGTGATATTCTTGAGGGTAAGGACTCTCTTTTTGTATCCCTAGCAGTTCCAACAATACTTCAAGCATAGATATCATTTGACAGCTGTTTATTGATTGGTTGATTGATTGTAAGGATTTCAGACCTCTCCCACACATCTCTGAATCATATTTTGATAGTCTCTTCCTTAGCAGATGTTTTTTTTTAGCAGATGGTTTTTAAGATATGCTAGTGCCTAACCAAGTCATTCTCTGTTTTCCAGACTTCTCTTAGTGAGCCTTTACATACTTAAATATACTGATCCCTGGGGACTTGTCACCAAGCCTTATTCATAACCTTGGTTTGTATATTTGAAAGGTAATGACAATTAAACTTTTAATGGACAATCATAAAGCAATAAATTATGTTCAGTATAAGTTACCATGATCAGCATTTCAGATGATTTGAATAGGCAATCATGTGATAGAAATTATAAGCTAGAAAAATAGAGGAAGGTGATAGACTAGAGATCTGCCAATAAGAAAGAATTTTGTAAATGTAGAAACTGTCAATATATAATGTGCTATTTGTTATTTATCATAATAAAATGCATTCTAAAAAATATTCAAGCATGTATATTTCTTGATTTTGCTGCTTATACTGAGCAAATTAATTAGAACATTAGTCTATATTTTTGTGTAAAATGAAGGTACAGTACATATTTTTATTCCAACACCTAAGTGAAAAATCTATTAAATACTCTACCATTGCAGTTGAAACAGTTACATCCAGAGTATGTAGAAAATTATTCTCATTAGTGAATAATAATAATAATAATAATGATATTTATTATTATAACAGTATTTTAAGGTTCACAAAATGATTTACAAATTTACAAATTTCTATCAGATCACAACAATGAATGAAGATTGTGCTATTATTATCACCATTTTAAAGAAAAAGAAATTTAGGTTAGTAGAGGTTAAGTGACGTGCCTAGGATCACTTTATTAAATGTGTGAATCTAGATTTTAATTTAATCTTCCTGAATCCAAATCCAGCAGTTTATCAATCATACCACCAAACTATCAATGGAATTGGATCTCCAAAGTGGCACTAGAAAGAGGCAGAGAAGAGGCATGAATGTCACCAGATTTCCCAGAGCACAATAGTTTTCAGATCATGTCAAGAAGTGGAGAATCCATTATGGTCTACAATTAATAAATTTTTGTTTTAGGTTAGCTTAGGTCATTTGTAGTCAGGGAAACTCCTGGATCAGATCTGCATCTGATCAATTAGGAAGGAATCATTAGGTTGTGGATCCTGGTCACAGTATAAAAATTAGATCAATACTGATGTCTTAGAACCTTTCCTTGTTGTCTCTTTCTCCAATTTCCTTGCATGTTTCCATTAAACAATATGGTCTTTCCTTAAAAAATACTGAATAAAGAGGACTTCTTCATTAAGCATTGATCAGCTCATCCATTTCTTATGTGTATTCCTTTTTAACATCAGCAAAAGACACTGACAGATATGTATGAGAAGAAATTTGTGAAACCCCCATAAATATAGCCCAAAATTTTATTGATGCCTCACAATTAGTCATCAATGCTATTTCTTTTTTTTAGGGTTTTTTGCAAGGCAAATGGGGTTAAGTGGCTTGCCCAAGGCCACACAGCTAGGTAGTTATTAAGTGTCTGAGACTGGATTTGAACCCAGGTACTCCTGACTCTGAGGCTGGTGCTTTATCCACTAAGCTACCTAGCTGCCCCCATCAATGCTATTTCTAAAGAATATTGTTTTTTACTTTAAAAATGTACAAATTCAAAGGGAAATCAAAGTCATAATATTTAACAAGTGACTAGAATTCTAGGTAATTGTAATTTTGAGAAATGATGCTCACTAGCAGATCAATGTGGAATCCATTTTTCAGAAGAGTACAGATATGATTTTGTTGCTAGACTAGAATATACACTATTGCTTTGTTTGGATTACACAGTCTGGATCTTGGACACAGAGTTTGAAGTTACTGGAAAGGATTTTCTTCCAGCATGAAGATCTGGGCATTCTTTCTCTGGTTCTTCTTTGTCCATTCACTGACCCATGCCCATCAATCACTGAAAATACTTGACCTGAACCTCTGTTCCAAAGCTCTATAACTTCCCTTTGAATCATAGTTATTTTTATACTTGTACTCCTTTTAACACAGTGCCAGGAACACCATAAATTCTTAAAAAATATTTGTGGACTGACTGTCTTCTTGAGAGCTGGTGCCATACAATACTATGCACATAGTAGGTTCCTGGTAAGTGGTTTATTAAATTGAAATTACTGCAATAGCTTCGGGATATTTTCTTCATTGTTTGAATAGAGAAGCAAATATATCCATGAATATTACTAGATCATCCAGATTCTAGAACTATAGGTCATCTTCCAGCAAGTCCTTGTGAAAACAGCTTAATCCAATTCTGTAGCTTAGTATCAATCAATACCGCAACTGGGGGAGATATAAAACCACCTACCCTTTGAAGTTAAAAAAAAAAGAGAACTTAATTTACTTTTCTGTTTATTGAATTCAAGAGGATAAGTCAATTTCATCAAATATAATACATATAATTTTCCTGACAACTGAAGCAAAGTAACTGAAACATGCGATTTTCATCCCTATTTAAAGTACATCTAAGAACTCTGAGTGAAGGTCCACTTACTGATATTTTATCAAATGAATATAAGGTGATCTTAGAGTTGTTGATAAGCTTGTACTTGCTTGGGAAACACAAAAGTCAAGGTTAATTTAAAAATTTTAAATGAATTCTTACTATTTTACAAAAAAAGAAAATGCATAAATAATCTACAGTATGTAAATAGTGAGTAGAAAATGTTGAAGGGTTAGAAATCATTTTCTGGGGCGATGAACTCTTTGTATTCTCTGCAGAGTTATTTTCCAGAGACTAATCAAATGGAATTTCAGCTTCAATGATATACTTGTTCAGTATAAGTTTACTATCACCTGTAATGATAGGTTCATGAAGGAGATGTTTGGTAAAGGGAAATTAGATTATGTCATTATTATTAGCAAGGCACTTTTTCATATAGACAGGAAGAGCTAAACAGAGGGAAGAAGAAAGAAGGACAATACATAAAAAGATATGGACACAGAGCTGAATGTTGGCAGAGAAAGAAAGAGACAGAGATGTATTGACAGAGACGGATTGACAGAGACAGAGAAATTGAGATAGACACAGAGAGGTTAAAATAGACAACCCAGAAGGTTTTTTGAATAGGCACATACAAGGAAGTATTGAGACAACTTTAGTGTCTCAAAACATTCTCAACAAAAAATTCTAAAAAGTTATTTGAGACTGTGTCCCAGAAGTCATTAGAATGTTTATCCCTGAAAAATACACTTTTCTCCCTTGCACTGACTCTACCATCCCCAGTATTGGAGAGGGGAAAAAAAGAAAAAAAAAACCCTGTTACAAACCTATAAAGTTAAGCAAAACAAATTTCTTCATTGGTCATGTCACCTATTAACATATTTGCATATGCAATTAATGTAGATATTCATGTATGTATGAACTTGTCATAAAACACTCTGAGTCTTCCCTATCTATCTTAACATAGGTAGCATGTTTCATTATAAGTCCTCTAGAATTAAAATTAATCATTAAATTATTCAGAGTTCCTAAGTCATTCAAGATAAATACAAATTGTTGTTCAGTTCATGGAACTCATTTTAAGTTTTTCTGAAACATTATTTATTTCTTATAGTATAATAGCATTCCATCATAATTAAATGCCCTAATTTATACAAACATCCTTCAATTGATACTCATCTATTAGTTTCCCATTTTTGTCATCACAATTATAAAATTATAAATACAAATATTTAAAATATATCCTTAGATGATATTCTTCATAGTGCTAATTCCTCTATTAATCTACATCCCCTCTAGTTTCCCTTTTCTCTTTTTCCCTTTCCCCTATTGAATTTAATATTTCTTTTTTCAATTGTATATGTGTATTCTTCTCTCATTACATATGTCATTCATCCCTTCTTCTTTGCAGACTTCTTTGTGTACAGACTTATATGTGAGATTTTTTCTCAACCTATCTTTCCCTTCCCCATCTCTAGTGTAATTGACTTTTTCATACTTTTCTACTCTTCTTTTAAAATCATCAAGATGTTAAGGATCACTACCAAATCGTCTGTCTGTTTAGATTCCCCCTTTGATCCATGGTAGTGAAGTGGTTCAGAGGGGACAAATATATTGTTTCCCCATTATAAAATGTAAAAAAAAGTTTATTCTTATTTAGTTATTTATGATTGTTGTTTGCTTTTTAATAGTTCTTTTGAATACTGTTTGTATTTCAAAGATTCTCTATAGTTCTGATATTTTCTTCAAGAATGCTTGGAAATTATTTCATTAAAGGTTTGTTTTCCCCTTGTAGGAATTTGCTTACTTTTCCTTAATAAGTTATTCATAATTGTAAGTTTATATTCTTTGCATTCTGAAATGACATAATATAAGTTCTATAAGCATTTATAATGTTGACTGCCTGTTAACTCTGGGGTGAACATGACTATGATTTTTTATATGTTTGAATTCCTTCTGTTGAGCTGCAGGAAATTATTTGGAAAATAATAATTTCCTCTTTATTTGGAAATTATGGATTTAATTTTTATTTTGGAGTTTCTTTCAGAAGGTAACAGGTTTCTGTTTTCACTTTGCTCTCTGGTTCATGAGGGAGCTGTTTGATGAAGGGAGATTGAAATGTTATTATTATTATTAATATTATTGTTATTGTTATTATTATTATTACTAGCAAGACATTTTCTCTTATGTGTCATGTGAATATACAGTGAAGAAGGGCCAAAAACAGAGAATAATAGAGAAGGAACATGCATAAACCAATATGGGATTTTAAGAGTTTTATGCTGTTTTGAAATTAACAATTTAGGTTCTTCTTTGGTGATGCTTTCAGATCATTCCATGATTCTTAAACTATATCTCCTTGGTCTACTATTTTTTGCTACCTTACAATCTCTTATTTTTTTCTTTACTTAGTTTTTGGGCTTTAAAATTTATTGACGTACCAAGGGATTATTTGATTCTTTTGGTCCATTATAATTTTCAGGCAGTTGTTGCTTTGGAAAGATATTTTACTTTTTTACTTTTACTGTGTCATTGATTCCCTTTACAATTCTTTTTTCAATAGCTCTTATTGCTTTTCTATTTTTTCTAGAGAACTCACATTTATTTTATTAAAATAAAAGATTTTAAATCTTTTAATTGTTTAATTCTTCTTATTGCTCTGTCAGGAATCCTAGTTGAATTTATAACAAAGTTATGTGTTTTTAAGTCTTTCCTAGTAGATGATTTAGAGTCATTCTATTCTTGGGTCTTGTCACTATAATTGCTTTTGACTGTGGGATCCTTTATTTGCTCACTCTGGAATCATGACTTGGAAATTTGTAGTGATAAATAGACATTTCAGATGGCACCTTTTCCCACATGCAACACTATGCAAACCTTTCGTTGCTGGATCTGGGACCATTTCTTGCCCTAGTGAATAATCTTTGTCTATGCTAGAATTTTCATATCTAGACTTGCCCCCTGTGTTCACAGATCTCTATCTTATTATGTATACCCTAGTTCAAAACAAGGCTATTTTTTCCCTTGCATTTACTGATAAGAATTCAGGCATTTCTGGATATATCTGCAGAATATAGAGAAGGGAAGTTAATTGTTTTTATTTCTGCTACTTTACTCTCTTGGTTCTGCTCTTTTGGCTTTGTATCCCTATGTATACCCTTGGAACTTGTCATACTGTTCATTCGTTTTTGCCCAAAAGGAGTGCATAAAATGACAAAAAAGTTTTCATATGTACTGTTCTATGGTAGTTGTTTTTATAGTGTCAAATAACTAGAAATCAAGAAGGTACTCATTAAATGGAGAATGGCTAATCAAATTATGCTATATGACTAAAATTTAATAATATTTTCTTTAGAAATCATGGAAGGGGTGATATCAGAGCAACCTGGGAATACGAATGAACTAATGCACAGTGAAGTAAATGGAAGCAGGAGAACAATTTCTATTAAAAGAATAAAACTGTAAAGACACAGAAAAAGGATGATTAATGAATTGAACAAATGTGATTCCAGAAAGTTAGTGATGAACATACTACCAATGATGTGCTGGAACTGACTCATACTAGACTGTTTAAAAAATTACCAAACCAAATGTTAAAGCATTTAGATTTCAGAAATTGATAAACATTACAAATCAAATCTTGATTTCTTATTTTATTGACCTTTTTAGATAAAAGATTGTATTGCAGAAAATCTAATAAAGTATATTAAACTCAAAAGTGTATTGTATGCACATCTTTTAGAACTGTTTATTAAACATTTAAAACAACAAGCCTACAAAACTTCCTATATTCTGATAGGAATAGACTTGAGATAAAGATTGAAATATGCATTTTTATTATGACAACTATAGGAAAATGTTTCCTTGGTTTTAAACACACACATATACACATATGCACAGGTGTGTATGTGTGTGTGTGTGTGTGTGTGTGTGTGTGTGTGTGTGTGTATAACTTTCCCAGAGGTCGGTAGGAGGAAGATTAGAAAGAGCACTGATGATCATTTAACTAAGAAACACAAAAAAGAATAAAATTTGTATCACCAAATACAGTGAAATAGGAGTGTGGCAGGAGAGTTTAGGGGAAAATCTGTTATTTCATTAATGTACAGAAGTCTAAAGTTGGAAGTTATCTACACCACTGCCAAATCTGTCACTTTTCTATAACCTCTGGCTTTGGAGAATTGTCAAAAACAGAAAAAGGGTTCATTTTTCTATTTCACTCAGAAGCAAGACTTGAACTTAGACACTAAAGTCACTTTCCTGTCCTCTAATTATGCCACACTTCCTTAAACACATATTATAATCTGATGTTAAAAACTAAGCTATAAATTCCTTGGGGGAGGGGTAGCTAGGTGGTGCAGTGGATAGAGCACTGCCCCTGGAGTCAGGAGTACCTGAGTTCAAATCCAGCCTCAGACACTTAATAATTGCCTAGCTGTGTGGCCTTGGGCAAGCCACTTAACCCCATTTGCCTTGCAAATAAATAAATAAACAAACAAATAAATAAATAAATAAATAAATAAACAGACAGACAAACAAACAAATGAATGAATAAACAAACAAACAAATAAATGAAGGAATAAATAACTAAATAAGTGAGTAAGTAAATGAATGAATGAATAAATAAACAATAAACAAATAAAGGAATGAATAAAGGAATGAATGAATGGACAAACAAGAAAACAAACAAACAAATAAATAAAATAAAAGAAATTCCTTGAGGAAAGATCCATGTCTTGTTTGTTGTTTGAGCATAATAAGTGCTTAAAGTGTTTGCTGAATGAATAGGTAAAATACTGTATCAGGTTCTTATTAAGTAAACTATAGGAATATGAAAATATATCCCTTTTAAGTATCAGAATTCTATTCTTCCAAATATACAGAGTTCCAAGGTAGCAAGGTGATGTAGCTTATGTCAGTGTTCAAATTTTAAGCAAATTCATTCAGTAATTATTTATACTACTGATACATTTAGAGTAAAAATCTTGTTTTATCTTCTTGAATGTCAAAGGAAAAATTTATTGAAAGTACTTCATTTCAGTTATACTATGCGACTATATAGAAAGAGTTATCTATCACCTATGTTGCAAGGCAGAAACTAGTCACACGAATTTTAACTCTGTTTCTCAATATACAAACAAATCTGACTTTCGGAGTCTTCCCACCTATTTTTCACAAACTTCAATCTACCCAAACTGTTTTTTCCCTCTATCTCATTCATGCTATTCGAATTACTCCCTCTTTGTCCTTCTTTTGGAATATATTTCCTCCCTCTGCTTCTTACCATTGCTAATTTTCATTAAAACTCCATTTATATGCCACCTTCTATGTAAGACCACTTATCTTCTCAGTTGCTAGTGAGCCCCTCAAAATTACCTTGAATTTTTATATGTGAATGCTGCTTTGCCAATAAAATGTAAAGTCCCTGAAGGCAGGCATTTTTTCCATTTCCTTCCCATTTTTTTCTTTTTATTCCCATTTTAATTCCCATATAGAAATCATTTGAATCATGCTTTTGATTGAGTAGGGGTCTAGAATTTATGAATACCTTAAGGGAGTCATCTGTATTAATTGATACAGTATATTTGAACATAATAAAAGGAGTAGGATAAAAACTTTTATTTCAAAGTAAAATAATATTTGCTTGTATTTATTTATATTTAAAATACCTTTTCACAGGTAGGATAAATAATAGTTAATTATTTTTAAAAATTGTGTAAATTTACTCACAATTTGGTGAGTCTGGTTCTTCAAGTCTTAATTGAATATTAACATTGTCAGGCAGTTTTATTAAATATTATCTCAATTTCTTCCACCCAAATATGAGCATGTGTTTACATAACTAAAGAAGTGATTGCCTGGTGGTCAAACTAGAGTTGATAAAAAGTCCGTAGATTTGAATTCAGATCTTCTGACTCCAATCTCCTGTTGGCTGCTCAGAGAGCAGATCTAGTTTAACACCAGGGAACATACTTTAAAACTTCCAAATTGATAACTCTTGCCACTTTGGGGCTTTAGCTAGCAAGACTTTCAAGAATTTATAGTCACCTTTATGTGTTACTAAAGCTTCAGTGTAAATGAACTAGATGAACTGAAGTCCATACCAACAGAGGGTGTAATGACATTGGTAAAATCCTGTGTCTATTAAAAATAAAAGAACATATACATTACATAACATAATAAACTAATTAGCTTTCAAGAGGTTCACATTATTTTTGAATATCAAGATTTTGTAAATATTACATTTTTGTCTTTAAGATCTCAGATACTAGCAGAGAGTACTTTGACATATTAAGTAAATGTTGAAATTCTTCTCAAATCAGACTTTCATCATTTGTGAAATGCTTTCCCATTTCATCTCTCTATTGTAGAATCCTAATCTTTCTTCAGGTCATATAGCTATCCTTGACCCCTCCTCATTGTTTGTGCCCACACAAATATGAGTTCATATTTGCTTTATATTTCTCCTCTATACAATGATATATTATTGTATTGTCTTTCTTGATAGAATCTCTGAATTGGCTTTTTTTTTTCATTTTTTTTTTTTGTATTTTTTATCCACAGAGTCAAAGAAATGGTGCCTGGTCAATAGCAGACACAAAAAAATTCTTCTTATTTATTTGATTGTTTACACCCAAATTTAAACAATTCTAGAAGGTATGTAGATTTTACCTTAGCATAAATATAGGAGGCTGGAAAAATAAGATGATAGCTAGCTAGATATATAGATGATAGATAGATAGATAGATAGATAGATAGATAGATAGAGATGATAAAATGAGCACCAAAGAATCAGGAGACTTGGGTTTGTACTTGACTCTGCTACTTATTCTTAAGTGTATGACTTTTGAGCAAATCACTTACTATCTCTAAGTTTGAGCTTCATAAATTATAAATCTGAAAACTTTAGACTGAATGGTGTCCAATGTTCCTCAAATAAGCAACTTCAAAATTAAGTTAATGCAATGATTTCCCATAGTCAATTACTTTGTGAATGTTTTATAGTATTGATCTTTTTCAATGCTGTTAAGGAAATGGATGTTTATTACCTCTGAAATCTATGAAAATGGAATATTCCTAAAATTAACAAAATTGCCTTTACTGACATCTACTTTAAATTTTGCTTTTCTTCAATTTAGGATCACCTATGTTAGCCTCACATCTGAATTCCAACCTTTTTTTGTTTACATTTTTGCAGGTGTCCCTGTATAAATATATAAAGTTTAAATATTTAAGTATTTCAAGTGTACTAAGACTTTTGGAACACTTTATGTAAAATAAGAGCATGTTTATGTTCATAACAATGAGCTTCTACATGTATTTTTTCAATTAAGTATTCATAGATGTGTCCTAACATATATTCGTTGGTAGTATGGAAATAGAATGGCAAGTGAAATAACATTACAGAGGGCCCTCAATGCCTTTACAAATGAAGTAAACAATATGGCAATAATTTAACTGATATGTGGAAAGTCATGTCTAAGGATCTAATGCTAGTAAAAATCATCTCTACCATCTAATCATCAAATGAAAAAAGTTATTATGAGTTTCAGAAATTGTGATTGGATTTGATTATGGTCTATTAGTAACTTTCCGAAGTGATATTGGTTATGGGTAATTTCAATTAGGTAGATCAGTGGATAGAATCCTAGGTCTGAAATTAAGACCTTGGTACAAATCCCACCTTAGACCTATAGTGCTGTGTAATCCTGGGCAAATCATTTAACCTCTGTTTGCCTTAATCCATTGGAGAAAGAAATGACAAATCACTCCAGTAACTTTTCCCAGAAAATCCCCTTAATGATAAGGTCCCTGGGGTCAGAAGAGTTGGACATGCCTGATTGAGTGAACAACAGCAGCAGCAATTTTGTTGTGACTATGTCAGTAACTTGCTTAGAAATGTTTCAGAAGCGTAATAAAGTGTAAATGTGAAAAGAGAGGCAACAAAGTTCTAGAGTATTAAGATGGCAACGGTTTGCTGGAAAAATAAGATAGATATAGATAGAGATAAAGATAGAGATAGATATAAAAAATATTTGTGATTATTAAAAAGTTCATTAACTGAAATTTTATTTGCTTCTTACATACTAATTAAAGTAATAGAAACCTTTGATTGCCTTAATGAAAATGGTGGTTAAGCCCTATGAAAATACTTTCCCAATATAGACACTCTCAGAATTAGGAATAATAGAGAGAGAAAAATTTTTATCATTAAGACTAACCACAGGTTCTCTTAGAAAGCTTATACTCTAGAGAAAATTGTATTCTAGAGAATATTGTAAACTGAAGTGAAAATTAGTTTCACATTAATAAAATGTGAATAAGAAAAAAAAGGTCTAAATTTGAGAGTATCTCAAATACCAACAATGGTCCAATTAACTTTTTCAATTGTTTCTATTTCTTTTAAAATCATATTTAAGGCTAATTCTCTCTCAATTTATAATAGCCTTTGATGTTCTCTTTTATGCCTATAAAAGTTCTCTCCATGTCTTCTGTCCTCTCTATGGCAATTTTCCTCTCAGATGTTTTTTCCCCCATTTCTTTTCTCTGTCTCTGTTACATCTTTTGATTGTCACAAACATAAAGGGAAATGCTATCAAATGATTCTATTTGAAGCCTAAACTCTAATTATGTTTGTGATATTGTGTTTTTTTTTACAGAAAAATAATAGTGAAGTGTTTGTTAAGTATGGAAAAGGGAATTCACATAGTACAATTTTACAGAAATTTCCCTCAGGATTTTGTAGGCTAAGAATTTATTCTCAGTATTACATGCTCAGGGAATAGTCATAAAAATAACAAAGAAAGGAAATATCTGATTCTTTGAATTCTGTCTTCCTTGTTTGAGCATAAGAATAAATCAATCAAAACTTATTTATTAAGCACCAATCATCTGCCAGTTATTGGACTTAAGCATTTCAAAAGCAACCAGACTTTCAGGAAGCTTATATTTTTTCAGGGGAAACAGTAATTTTATTTGTTTATTTTGTGTGTGTGTGTGTATGTGTGTGTGTGTATATGTGTGTGTGTAAGATAGAGCAAGAGAGAAAGAGAGACAGTGAGAGAGAGACAGAGACACAGAGATAGGGACAGAGAGAGACAGAGAGACTATGCTTTAATTGTACTAATGCATTCTAGAGAAATTAGGACAGATTTTATGTAGAAAGGGGTGATCAAACAGATTAAAAGGGAACTAGAGATTCTACAAAAAAAAGAAAGAAGGGAATGCATTTCAAGCATAGGGAATAACCTATTCAAAGGCATGGTGTAAATAAAAAGTAACATTGCTCATGCTCTTTCCATGGAATGGTATAGAGGCAAATTATTATGTATCTGTTCCATTTCATATTCTTTCTCTTGGAGCTTTTCCCTTCACAATGTTAAATGAAGACTCTATGCAAGAAATTAAGCTACAGATCTCACCCCCTCCCACTGTCCAAAAAAAGATCAAACCAAATTTTCAAATTTAGACATTATGGAGCATCTTCAGTGAAGGTCTGACTCTTCAGGATTGGGCGGGGGAGATGCTAGAAGGAGAAGGGACAGATGTCCAAGGGGAAGTAAAGCCAAGCTACGCAGGAGAGCATGAATGCCAGCAGGAGGCTTTTAATCACAGGATAGTCCAGGCCCCAGAAGTGAGTAGCACAGGTTCCAGCAGTTAGTTAGCAAGCAATCAGGGAAGGTTCCATCCCCAGGCAAAGTCTAAGCCAAGAGAACAGTGGAGCACAAAGACAGAACTGGGTTGGGAACGGACTACTACATAGCCAGTTCCCCTGCTGTGGAGGCAACATCTTGGTCAATGATAAGCCTTGGATCAGACCTCAGTCACTGCACAAAAAACTTGGGACAGCATTCCCCAGTGAGCAGAGTTCAACAAGAAAAAATGAGCAAAAAGCTAAAAGAGCACTAATCATAGAATGCTACTATGCAGATAGAAACAACATCTCAGAAGAAAACAGAGAAAAGAAATGATCTACATGTCTCAAAGGAGTCTATGAATTGGGCTTAAATCCAAAAATCTCATAGGAGAGTCTAAAAAAGAATTTAAAAACCAAGGAAAAGAGAAAGAAGAAAAGGGAAAAAAGAAATGAGAGACATATAGGAAAATTATGAAAAAATGACCAAAGAAATTAACTTCTTCAAAAGTAAAAATAACCAACTAGGGGAAAAAAAGTAACTCTTCAAAAAGTAAAATTCACCAACTGGAAAAAGAATGCAATGCATCTAAAGCTCAAATCAACCAACGGGAAAGGGAATGCAACTGAGCAAAAGTAAAATTAACCAACTGGAAAAGGAAATGAAAAGCTCACTGAAGAAAAATAAAATGATAACAATTAGAATTGGACAAATAGAATCTGAGATATCAATATCTCATCAGAGAAATCAAAAAGATTGAAAAAATTGAAGAAAATGTAAAGTAACTTTTAGGAAAAACAAATAAATTGGGAAATGGATCTAGAAGTGATAATTTATGAATTATTAGTCTACTAGAAAACCTAGATCAAAAAAAGAAACTATAAGATTTTTTCAGGAAGTTATCAGGGAAAACTATCTCAATATGCTTGATCAAAAAGGCAAAATAGTACTTGAAAAATTCCATAGAACACCCCCAGATAAGAGACCCCAGGATAAAAACTCCCAGAGTTATCATAGTCAAATTCCAGAAATCTCTAATAAAGGAGAATATATACTACAAGTGTCCAAAAAAGAAGCTATTTAAATACAAAAGAGGCACAATCAGAATTACACAGGACTTATCAACTTCAATATTAAGGATCAGAGCATCTTGAATATGACATTTTGAAGGGCAAAGGACCTTGGATACCAATGAGGAATTTTAAAGGTAGTTGGGAGCCACAGTGGATAGAGCAGCAGACTTGGAATCAGGGTGACAAAAGTTTGAATTGAACCTCAAACACTTGACACTTAGAGCTAGGTGACTCTGAGCAAGTCACTTAACTTTGATTGCCTTGCATTCAGGACCATCTCCAGTCATCCTGATTCCTATCTGATCACTGGATCCAGATGTTTCTGGAGGAAAATTTAAAACTGGTGGCTTTACACAGTACATTCTCATTCAAATCCAATTCAAGTATTTGCCAGGGCATCACCTCCCTGATGTCATGGTCCTCTTTGAGAATGAAGGGAAAACATCACTACCCTGCAAAATTCAGCATATTCTGTCAGGGAAAATGATGAATGTTCAAGGAAATAGAGGACTTCCAAAATTCCCTGTTAAAAAAATCAGAACTGAAAAGAGAAGTTGATCTTCAAATAGAAGACTAAAGAGATACATAAAGAGGTAAACAGAAAGGAAAAAAACAAATGCTAGTCAAGAACATTAAATTATATAAACTGTATATGGGAAGATAACCTTTGTAACTCTTGATAATTACATTTACTTAAGATAGCTAAAGGATTTAATATAGTTGAAGAGATTGTATGTAAAGGATTTGGATAAAGTTGGATCTTGTCCTTCTTTATTAAAATGGCATTGCTATTTTTGAGACAAATTATAGCATGTACAACTGTGACTGATCTGATCAATATAAGTTCAGGGGTGGTTACTATAAACTTATGTTTTTTACATTTCCTTTGAGTTACCTTAATTCTGCCTTGCTCATAGAGTTCAACACGTGTCTCCCATATCTTACAAAAAATTCTAAAGTTCTTTTTTTAAGAAAGATTTTATTTATTTTGAGTTTACAATTTTCCCCTATACTTGCTTTTTGTTCCCCCCACCCAATTCTAAAGTTCTTAAAAGAGACCTTCAAGGTAACCCAGGACTTAGAGTGCTTAAAGGATCTATACATAATTAAATCAGAAGTGATTTTACTTTATTAGCTACTTAGAGGTTTGTAGTACAAAAGGGGCAGAGCGTGAAGTATTTAGGAGGGTTGGGCATAAAGACATTACGAAGTCATCTTAATCCATCTTAGAGGGTTTAAGTAACATGTTTGGGTTCTCAAAAGGACAGTGAGAGAATATAACTGATACTTTGATTGAGGAGAACCGTAAGACTATGGTTGGAGTACTATAGAAATGGAGGGACAAATTATGCTTAGAGGAACTGGACAAGAAAACAACAGGAAGAAACTTTGCTTTCCTTGACATTTTGGTTACAAATGGAGGAAGTATGCTTAGTGGGGGGATATAAATGGTTCATGAAATGATTTGACTTTTCATGATGATTTGGCTCAAAAAGATTGCATGTCCATGGAGGGTACTTGAAAAGGGGATAAGGAATAAAGTGATTATAATTTGATGTGATTCAAGACTCTAGAGAAGTGTATTTCAAATGAGACAGGAGAGAGGAGGGTACTTAGTGAGGATGAGGGAATGCTGCTTATCAAACAAGTAATTAATCAGTCTTTGAGAATAGCTTATCTATCATGTCAGAAAAAGGGTGTATATCTTGATAAAGGGTATGCAAGAAAGATTATACTAGGAGAAGGCTAGGCATAAGTGGATAAATAACACTAGATAAAGAGACACAAAGACCTATTACAGTAAAGGAAAAGAAGGGAGAGTATGAACACTGAGTAAATTCTACTCAATAGATTTGACCTAGAAAGGGATTAACATACATTCCCAATTGGGTTTGAAAATCTATTCTAAGGGACAGCTAGGTAGTGCAGTGGATAGTGCACTGGCCCTGGAGTCAGGAGGACCTGAATTCAAATCCAGCCTCAGAAACATAATCATTACCTAGCTGTGTGAACTTGGGCAAGTCACTTAACGCCATTGCCTTGCAAAACAAAAGAAAAATGAAAAAAATCTACTCTACCCTACAGGGAAGTGGGGGAGGTGGGGGGAAAGGGAAGAAGAGACTAATAAAAGGGAAGATGAAGGCATGAGTGAAAACAAACAACATTAAAATTTAAAGGAAAAATTAAAGGGGAAAGTGAGCAAAACATTAGTGTGAAGGAATGAGAGAAAAGGAAAGCGAAAAGTATAATTGGGAAAGAGATAGCATGGAGGGAAATACAGAATTAGTCATCTTAACTGTAAATGTGAATGTGATGACTTCTCCCATAAAATAGAAGTAGATAGCAGAATGGATAAAAAACCAGAATCCTACAATATGTTGTGTACAAGTAACACATTTGAAAAAGAGAAATACACACAGGGTGAAGGTAAAAGACTGGAACAAAATATATTATGGCTCAGTGTAACTAAAAAATCAGGATTAAGGGGCAGCTAGGTGGCACAGTGGATAAAGCACCAGCCTTGGAGTCAGGAGTACCTGGGTTCAAATCCAATCTCAGACACTTAATAATTACCTAGCTGTGTGGCCTTGGGCAAGCCACTTAACCCTGGTTGCCTTGCAAAAAAAAAAAAAAAAAATCAGGGTTAGCAAGGTTTCCAAGACAAAGCAAAAAGCAAAACTACATCTCATTAAATGAGATAAGAAAGGAAACTACTTCTTTTTTAAAGCCAGCATAGACAATGAAGATGTAGCATTATTAATCAGATATGCATCTGGTGGAATAGTACCCAAGGTTTTGGAGAAAAAATTGAATGAATTACAACAGAATAGTGGGGGGACCTCAACCTCCCTCTCTCAGAGCTAAATAAATCTTTTTTTGTTTGTTTGTTTTTTTGCAAGGCAAATGGGGTTAAGTGGCTTGCCCAAGGCCACACAGCTAGGTAATTATTAAGTGTCTGAGACCGGATTTGAACCCAGGTACTCCTGACCCAAGGCTGGTGCTTTATCCACTGCGCCACCTAGCTGCCCCACAGAGATAGATAAGTCTAAATATAAAATCAATGAAAAGGAAATTAAGAAGGTGAATAAAATCTTAGAAAATTTAGATATGATAGATCCCTGGAGACAGCTGAATGGGAATAGAAAAGAATATATCTTTTTCTCTATGGTGCATGGCATGTATACCAAAACTGATCATGTAGTATGGAATAAAAATCCTTAAAAAACCAAATGCATAAAGGCAGAAATACAAAATGCATACTTTTAAGATCATGATGAAATAAAAATTACATTTAATAAAGGGCCATGGAAAGATAAATAAAAATTTAATTGGAAACTAAACAAATTAATTTTAAAAAATGAATGGATCAGAAAACATAGAAATAATCAAGTATTTCATCCAAGAAAATGATAATAATGAGATTTCATACCAAAATTTTTAGGATGCATACAAAGCAGTTTTTAGGGGAAATTTTATATCTCTAAATGCTTATGCAAAAAAAATAGAGAAAGAAGAGATCAATGAATTAAACATGCAACTAAAAAGGTTAAATAAAGAACAAATTGAAGTTCCCCAATTAAATACCAAATTAGAAATTCATGGGGAAGCTATGTGGAACAAAGGAAAAGAATACCAGTCCTGGAATCAGAGGAACTGATTTCAAATTCAGCTTCAGACACTTAATATTTGCTTGGCCTCATTGTCTTGCAAAAATAAAAAAAATAGAAATTCTGAAAAATCAAAGGAGAAATTAATAAAATTGAAACAAGAAAACCATTTATCCAATAAATAAAACTGAATTGGTTTTATTTAAAAAGACAATAAAATAAGGGTCAGTTAGTTAGTGTAATGGATAGAACATCAGTCCTGGTGTTAGGAGGTCCTTAGTTCAAATCCTGTCTCCGACACTTGATAATTACTGAGCTGTGTGACCTTAGGCAAGTCACTTAACCCCATTGCTTTGCAAAAAAAGGAAAAACAATCAGTAAAATAGATAAATCTTTGGTTAATCTGATAAAAAAAAGAATGATACCAATTTACTAGTATCAAAAATGGAAAAGGTGAACTTATCATCAATGAATGAGAAGGAAATTAAAGAGATAATTTCAACTATTTGGGATATGTGTTAACCTGAAGGAAATGGATGAATACTTAGAGAAATACATAGTACCCAGATTAACAGAAAAGGAAATAACATACTCAAAAAAAAAACCCATTTCAGAAAAAGAAATTGAAAAACTTGCAATAAACTTCCTAAGAAAAAATCTCCATGCCCAGATAGATTTAAAAGTGAATTCTGACATATATTTAGGTAACAATTAACTCTTATTCTGCAAAAAAAAATTAAATAGGGGAAGAAGGAGTTGTCAAATTCTTTTTCAGACACCCATATGATACTGATTCCTAAAACAAGAAGAGTCTAAATAAAAAAAAGGAAATTTCAGACCAATCTCAAAATTTTAGCAGAGATTACAACAAGTTATTATTAGGTTACTCCACCATGATCAGATAGGATTTATACCAGATAGGCAGGGAAACATATAAGGAAAACATATAATTGAACACATCAGTAACAAACCCATCAGAAATCATATGAATATACCAACAGATGCTGAAAAAGCCTCTGATAAAATACAACATCCATTCCTATTAAAAATACTAGATAGTATAGAATAATTGGATTTTCCTTAAAATAATAAACAAAATGTTCTAAAACCACCAACACATATTATATATAATGGCAATAAAGTTGGAGCATTTTCTTTTTTTGTTAATTCATTTATTTATTTTCATCCATATTTACATGCATATTTCCAAGTTACAAAATTTCCTTCCACCCTCTTTTCTTATCCCCATCCCCTGAGCAGGGAACAGTCAGGTTAGCATTTTATATACATATTTTGTTAAATACGTTTACAAATTAGTAAATTTTGTCATAGGGAATTAGGATTAAGGGAAAGAGATACATAAAACATCACTTTTATAAAGTGTTCATGAGATTTGAAAGGGTTGTTTTTTTTTTCTGTGTATTTTGTTTTGTTTTATTTTTCTTCCTCCAGTTGGGAATAATAAAGCCCTTAAACAGTTAAAGTACATTTGTCCATGCTCTCTTGACTGCCAAGAGGAGCTGCTTTTATCAAGGTTGTTCATCTCTTGTTGTTGATGTTATATTTCAATATCTATAGGATTTCTGTTGGTTTTAATATTGATATGTTTAGTTATATTGAGAGTTTTTCTAATATTGAACAATCCCTGCCAACCTGGTATAAATCCTACCTGATCATGTGTATAATCCTTGTAAAAACTTGTTGTATCCGGTCTCAGACATTTAATAATTACCTAGGTGTGTGGCCTTGGGCAAGCCACTTAACCCCATTTGCCTTGCCAAAAACCTAAAAAAAAAAAAAAAATCCTTGTAGTCTCATTGCTAAAATTTTATTTAAGATTTTTGCATTAATATTCATTAAAGAGTTTAGTCTATAATTTTCTTTGTCTTGGTTCTTCCTGATTTAGGTATCAGCACCAAGTTAGTATCATACAGGGAGTTTGGCAGAACTTTATCCTCTCCTATTTTTTTTTTAATAGTTTATGTATGTAGAATAGAAATTAATTGTTCCTTAAATGTTTGGTAGAATTCCTTTGTAAATCCATCTAGACCTGGAGACTTTTTTTTTAGATTTTTTTCTCAAGGCAATGGGGTTAAGTGGCTTGCCCAAGGCCACACGGCTAGGTAATTATTAAGTGTCTGAGGTCAGATTTGAACCCAGGACCACTGCACCATCTAGCTGCCCCTTGGAGACTTTTTCTTAGGGACTTTATTGATGGTTTCTTAAATTTCTTTTCTAAAATGGGGTTATTTAAGTAATTTATTTCATCTTCTGTTAATCTGGGAAGTTTGTATTTTTGCAAATATTCATTCATTTCACTCAGTTTATTCAGTTTATCAGTAGTTTGGCAAAGTAGCCCAGAATTATCTCTTTGATTTCCTCTTCATTGGTAACTAGTTCACCCTTTTCGTTTTTGATACTGGTAATTTGTTAATCTTCTTTCATTTTTAAAAGATTAACCAAAGTTTTGTCTATTTCATTGACTTTTTCATAAAAAAACTCTTAGTTTTATTTATGAGATCAATGGTTTTCTTGTTTTCAATTTTATTAATCTCTCCTTTGATTTTCAGTATTCCTAATTTTTGTATTTAATTGGGGATGCTTAATTTGTTCTTTTTCTAGCTTTTTTTTATTTGCATACCCAATTCATGGATCTCTTCTTTTTATATTTTATCCATATAGGCATTTCTTTATTTTATTCATATAGGCATTTAGATGCTTTGACTATATCCCATAAATTTTCGTATGATTTCTTGTTATCATATTTTTTTAAAAAAGATTTTATTATATGAGAAAAGTCAATATATTTTTTGACTTTAAGATACTAGTAGGCAAAGATAGATAAACAGGTCCTAAAGCAAAATATTCATAGTAGTATTTTGATGGGACAGGTAGTAAATAAATGGAAACAACATGGGTCCCCATTTATTGGGGCATTTGAATATTATTGGATATCTTTATCTCATAAGAAATAAAGAATGCGAGAAATTCAGAGAAATGTTGGGAAACTTGTATATATAAACTGATAAAAAGTATAGGGTATTGAACTAGGAAAACAAAGAAAATTATTACAACAATGCAAATAAAAATTGCTGTTTATAAAAGAAAGATTTCATTTATTTTGAATTTTATAATTTCCCCCAATATTGCTTACTCCCATCCCCCCACAGAAGACAGTCTGTTAGTCTTTACATTGTTTCCATGATATACATTGCTCTAAGTTGAATGTGGTAAGAGAGAAATCATATCCTTAAGGATAACTAAATTATACATTATCATTTTCTTGGATATAATTATTATTTCTATTATTTTCTGTTTGATCCACTTATTATTTAAAATAAAGTTATTTATTTTCCATTTATTTCTTGGTTTATCTTTCCCTGTAGCTTTATTACATGTAATTTTTATTGCATTATTATCTGAGAATTGTGTGTTTATTATTTCTGCCTTTCTGCATTTGATTATAAGGCTTTTGTGCTCTAGGACATGGTCAATTTTGGTGAAGGTACCATGTACTGCCAATAAAAAGGTTTATTCTTTTCTATCCCATTATGTTTTTCACCATATCTAAGTTTTCTTATATTTAATTAACATTCTTAACTTCCTTATTTTTTATTTTTTGGTTAAATGTCTCTAGTTCTGAGAGAGTAATTGAGGTCTCACATTATTAAAGTTTTGCTGTCTATGTCTCCTTGCAATTCACTCAGCTTTTGCTCTAGGAATCTAGATGCTGTACCACTAGGTTTATACATATTTAGTAATGATATGGCTTCATTACTAATAGTATCTTTTAAGAAACTGTAGTTTCCATCCTTATTCCTTTCAATGGGATGGATTTTTGCTTTTACTTTGTCTGAGATTATTGTTGTTACCCCAGATTTTTTTCACGTCACCTGGGGCATAATATATTTGTCTCCAATCTTTTATATTTACCCCATGTGTATCTCTCTGTTTCAAATGTGTTTCTTTTACACAGCATATTGTAGGACTCTGGTATTTAATCCACTCTTCTATTGACTTCCATTTTATGGGACAGTTCATCCCATTCACACTAACAGTTTAGGTTACAAATTCTGTATTTCCCTTCATGTTATCTTTTTTCAGTTATACTTTCTCTTTCCTCTTCACCAAAATTTTACTACCTTTCCAATTTTGACTTTTCTTTTAAACATTTAAATTCAGGTTATTTTTACTTATACCTTCCCTTCCCTTTTATCAGTCCCTTCATACCTTATCCTTCTCTTTCCCGGTCCCCCCTCCTTCCCTATAGATTTTGTTAGATTTTTAAACCCAAGTAGGAAATGTATCTTATTCCCTTACTGGGCTAAATCTATTGAATAGAATTTACTCAGCATTCCCATTCTCTCTTCTTTTCCTCCAAAATTATAAATCTTTTTGCCTCTTCCCTTGGTGTTATTTATCATTTTTTTTTAGGTTTTTGGCAAGGCAAATGGGGTTAAGTGGCTTGCCCAAGGCCACCCAGCTAGGTAATTATGAAGTGTCTGAGACTGGATTTGAACCCAGGTACTCCTGACTCCAAGCCGGTGCTTTATCCACTATGCCACCTAGCCGCCCTATTTATCATTTTAATATTATTAATCATGCATCATCAGTCATAATTTGATTATTTGACTGCTTAATAAGCTCCTATTATTATTATCATCAAGATATCATCACAGATTGTTTACTTGATTTCTTGATAATCAGCATTGACTTAAATTGCATCAAATTATAATTATAATCATTTTTTTTACCTTGTCCCCTTTTCAAGTATCTTTCAATTGCACTTAGGCTTTCCTGAGCCAAAGTATCATCCAAAGCCATATCATATTCTTAAACTATTTGTGCCAGTCTGTCCAGGCCAATTTTCTTTCACACTTTACCTCCCCCTTCCCCACCCAAGGTACTTAACACCTTCTTAAATGAAGCAAAACCTAATCTCTCTCCCACTTTACCCCTTGTTAAGTGAAGCACCCATTAAGACAAACCCTAATCTAAATGTAAGAATCTTAAAGAATCTAAGTACTAGGAGGCTCTGGAGGTCTCACCTGAGAACCTCACAAATGATTGTTAAGTTACAGAGATACTGACTCAGGTCCTATCAGTTTATGATGCCCTCACTAGACAAGTTGCTAAGTATCATGTGATTAAAGTGAGTCAAAGGATAATGCGACACTTAAGTTTAAAACTAACACCCCTGCTTTTCTTCAGGGCCTTTTGTCTCAAACATTGTGATGTGATCTTGAACCTCTACAATGGAGAGATAAGATCCAATTTCACCCATATCCTTTAGGTTCATTCTCTTCAATTATATTCCACCCTCTAATTATCCTTAGGGAAGTAAAGCTCTAAAAAATTAGAAGTGTTATAACTTCCCTTTTAGGGTTGTATATAATTTTATAGTTTTGACCAACATTTGTTTTGTTTTCTTTTGTTTTTCCTGGCCCTTTTCATTTATCTTTTTTTGGTGGAATTCTTGTATTGTGTACTTGTTGATTAAATTATCTGTTCAGTTCTGGTCTTTGTGTCAGGAAATCCTGGAAGTCCTCTATTACATTGAATATCCATCTTTCCTCCTGACAGTGTATGCTGAATTTTTCAGGGCAGTCGATTCTAGGTTCTAATCTTAGGTCCTTTGCTCTCTTCAATATGCTATTCTAGTTCTTCTGATCCTTCAGTTGATAAGCCCTGTGTGAGTCTAATTCCTTTAAGTTTGAATTGTTTTCTTTCTGCTGCTTGCAATATTTTCTCCTTTATTTGAGGGTTCTGGAATTTGGCTATTACAGCCCTTGGAGTTTTTATCCTGGGATCTCCTTCTGGAGGGATTCTGTGGACTCTTTCAGTGGTTATATTGCAATCTTGTTCTAGTAGATTTGGACAATATTCCCTTATAATTCCCTCCATGATGTTTTCTAGGTTCTTTTGCTGGTCCAGGCTATCTAGTAGCCCGATGACTCATAGATTGTCTCTTCTGGATCTATTTTCCCTAAAAGTTATTTTACAATTTCTTTAATTTTTTTCAGCCTTTTTATTTTGTTTGATGGAATCTTGTAGTCTTGTAGATTTATTGGTTTATATTTGTTCAATTTTAATTTTTAGGGTTTTATTTTCTTCAATTAGCTTCTGTGTTTCCTTTTCCAGTTGGTTATTTTTGCTTCTAATAGAGTTGATATTTTTTGTCAAATTTTTATTATTTTCCTGCATGACTTCTATTTCTTTTTTCCATTTTTCTTCTTTCTTTCTTCTTTGGTTTTTAAATTCTTTTTTAAGTTCTTTGATGAGCTTTTGTATTTGAATATTTGCTACTTCCCCTGTGAGTGATTTTTCACTGTTCTCTTCTTCAGACATGGCATTGCTATCATCTTTGTCTATAAAGTAGTTTTCTATAGTGAGCACTATTTTAGTTATTTTGCTCATATTTGTTGTTTTCATTCTTCTCCTGGGGTACATGGAGTATAGATCCAAGTTTTTATTTTGCTGGGCCTGGGGTCTGATCTCTTGCTTATTGTGTGGGCCAAGATATTGCCTATGCAGTTCAAGCCTTGCCTTTGAGGAGGTTTTTTCCCTCCTTTATGTCTAGCTTCTGACTTAGCAGTGGTTTGTTCCTGAACCAGTCCTTCACCCTGGTGTTTTCAGGGTTCAGACTTTATTTGAGGCTGAAGTCCTCCCTGCTGACTTGCTATCTGCTACTGGGATCTGATTGCACTGTGGCTAAAAGCCTCTTGGCTGACTTTTACCACTTTCCCCCCCTCCTGGACTTTATTTCCCCTTTTCCCCCAAAGAGACAGACCTTCACTGAAGATCTTCCATGATGTCTACAGTTGAAAACTTCTTTGAATCCTCTTCTTTTCTTGGTAGGATCTGTGATGTGAATGTCAGAGTAGAGATTTTATTTATCTTTGGTAGGGGAAAGCTCAGGGAGCATGTTAGCTTCATGCCACCATCTTGGCTCCACCTTTGATATCTCACTAGGAGCATTTCTAATAAGATTAGGGGTGAAGGGGAGCTGGGTGGTGCAGTGTAGGGGCAGCTGGGTGGTGCAGTGGATAGAGCACCAGCCCTGGAGTCAGGAGTACTGGAGTTCAAATCCAGGCTCAGAGACTTAACAATAACATAACTGTGTGGCTTTGGACAAGTAACTTAACCCCACTGCCTTGCAAAAATTAAAAAAAAAAAAAATCAGGGGTGAAACAAGGGTGATCATTATCACCATTACCATTCAATAAAGTACTAGAAATATTTAACTTTAGCAATAAGAGGAAGAAAAAGAATTGATGGAATTAGAATCATCAACAAGTAAGCAAAATTTTGACTCTGCATATGGTATGATGGTATAAATAGGGAACTCTAGAAAGTCATCTAAAAAATTACTTGAAACAATTAACAAACTCATCAAAGAAGCAGTTTATAAAATAAATCCAGAGAAATCATAAGTATTTATGTATATATATATATATATATATATATATATATATATATATATATAAACATCAGTGTCCAAGGGTAAGAGATTTTTTTAAAAAAAGAAATTACATTAAAGTAAGTACAGACAACATAAAATACTTGGGAATCTACCTCAGACAACAAACCCAGAAACTATATGATTAAAATTACCTAACTCTTTTCACACAAATAAAGGAAGAGCTAAACAATTGGACTAATGTCAGTTGGTCATGGTTTTATCAAGCTAATATAATAAAAATTGCAATTCTATCCAGATTAAGTTACTTATGTAGTGCCATAACAATCAAACTATGAATGTAGTATTTTATCAAGGTAGAAAAATTAGCAACAAAATTCATGTGGAACATCAAAAAGGTGAGAATATCAAGGGAACTGATGAAAAAATGTAAAGAAAGGTTATCTAACTTTACCAGATTTAAAACCATTCTATAAAGCAACTTTCATCAAAACTGCCTGGTACAGGTTCAGAAATAGAGTAACGGATAGGTACAAAAGAAACATTAGTAAATGATTATAGTAATTTATTGTTTGACAAATCAATATATATTAAGTTCTGAAATAACAACTTACTATTTGATAAAAACTGTTGGGAAAATCGAAAAATAGAATGGCAAAACCTAGTCATAGACCCACACCTCATACCCCCATACCAAAATAAGGTAGAAATGATTCAGGATTTAGACATAGACCAATTAACAGATCAAGAAATCCTCTACCTGTCAGATCTTTAGAAAGTGGAGAAATTTATGAACAAACATGTAATAGAATATATTTTATCTTGTAACATAAATGATTTTTAATATATTAAAAATATTAAATTAAGAATAAATTAAATTAAACCAATTCTATCAACATTAGTAGGAAAATAGAAAGCAGGAAACAATTTTTATAGCTAAGGGTTCTGATATATGTTTCATTTCTAAAATATATAGAGAATTGAATCAAATTTATTAGGTTATAATTCCACCAATGGCCAAATGGCCAAATGATATGAATAGGTAGCTCTCAAATAAAGAAATTAAAGTTTTATATAATCATATGAAAAAATCCTCCAAATTATTACTTATTAGAGAAATGCAAAGTAAAATTAAGTCTATCAGTTTGGCTAAGATGACAAAAAGGAACAATGCACTGTGTTGGAGAGATTGTGACCAGATTGGGACATTAATGCATTGTTGGTAGAGTTGTGAACTAATCCAACCATTCTGGAAAGAACAATGACCAAAGAGCAATTATCCTGATCATACCCTTTGATCCAACAATACCAATACTAGTCCTAGATCTAGAAGAAGTCATAAAAAATGGGGAAAGTCCGACATGCTCTAAAAAATTCATAGTAGTTTTTTTTTTTGTAGTGGCAAAGAATTTGAAATTTAAGGATGTCCATCAAATGGAGAATGACTGAACAAGTTAAGCTATATGCATGCTTTGAAGTATTATTATTTTATAAGCCATGAATGATTGGACTCTAGAAAAGGATGAAATTACAGGAATTGAGGCTGAGTGGAACAGTATATAACCAAGATAACACTTTGGACATTGACAACATTGTCAGTTGATCAACTTTGATGGATTCAGTTCCTTTCAGCAACCCCTGGGAGACCTATTATGGACAATGCCATTCACATTCAGACAAAGAAAAACAAAACAATGCAAAAAACTTCAGAATTTGAATGAATACTATGTTGACTGCAGAAAAAAATTTCTCTTATGTGTTTCCTTCCTATTCCACGGTTTTCTTTCTTTTCCATTTGTCCTAATCCCTCATAAAGAAAATGTTTAAGTGTGTAAACATGCTAAACACAAATGCACATGTACAACCTTCAGGAGACATTTCCTGCTGAGGGGAGGGTGAGGGGAAGAGAGACTGGAAGAAAATTATGTTACATAAATATGCAAGGGGCTGAATGTTGAAAACCTTTCTAAAAATGTAATAGGAACAATAAAATAAGGTGTCAATTAAAAAAATAAGATATTAGGTTAGAAGACAAGATTTTTGAAATGCTAAGACATCAGACTGCAAAGGAGAGAAGAGAAATGGACATTAAAAAGACCTCATCCATAGTTCTCTGATGAGTTATTAGCCAAGGGACCTCTATAGTAGTCAGGATTGCTGACTAAAAAGTGAGCAGTTTAAAGAATTGCTTAAGTTATGAGAGATGCTCTTTTTTGACTATTTTAAAACACATATCTCAAATCCCAGTAAATGTTGCTACCTAAGGCATATGGACGCTCCTTTTGCAGTGTCAAATTGTCTGTATTACCCTGAAAACTCAAAGTTTCTATTGAAAAATAGTATGTAAGTTATATGACTTTTATGTCTTCTTTAGAGTACTCATACACTTTGGTTACTCTGCCATCTCATTAGAAAGAGCTATAATATTGGCGTCATTATTATTAAAGAAAATTTGAAAATTCAAGAGCCATTATGAGCAATTCCAAAGCTAGCCTATTTAGCACTGGTTAACAAATTTAAATAAGATGATATTTTCTAATTATTGGTGAATAGTCAGTCTAGTCAAAGTATTGGAAAGTTTACTTTGCTGGCAGAATCAAAGTAAGTAGAGATAGGCATGCATTTTTTCCCTATTAGGGCAACTCTGGAATGCCAAGGAAATTTTGAGGTGGTCCCAGTTGCCTTTCTGTTAGGACTCTAATTCAACATCCTCATGGCATGTTTTGAAATGTCAATTTTTAGAACCCAAAGATGTAGGATATAAAATATTCCTCTTTCCCCTCTTTAACAATAGAGACTGGGAAACATCATTCATCATGTACAAGAAACAAGGACAAGAATTTAAGACTTTGAATAGTATAGTATGTCAGCATGAGTGGCATATTCATGTTATAGCCTTACCCCTGCATAATTCCACTATACTGTCACCACTAATATTTAAATATCAATGACAACAACAATGACCTTCTTTGGCTCAGAAAAATGAACCTTCTGTCAGATAGTCTCCCATTTAGACACTAAATTAATTATAGGCACTTTTGATATAGGAGAATTTGAAGGGGACTTCTGTGGTACAATATTCTTCGATCTTATATTTAGCCTCCTAACAATTCAAAGTAACTTTTCTGCGTTTTTTGAGGGTACCCATTTAAGGTATATATGATACAGACTTACCAAGATACCAGCAAGGATGTTGTAAAATTTCATTCTTTGCCAGTGAGTTCTACCAACTCATTGATTTCTTGGTTTGAAGAAATCAATATTTGTGGAAATATTTTGACTTTAAATATATATCATTTTGTTTCCCATATTTGATGATAAGATGACTTGGCTTTTATGGCCAAATAACTGAATAAATTCTAGAGAATTAACTAAGAAGACAGCTTCAAGACAAGAAAGAGTATATTGAACCATTAGAATGGCAGGAGTGAATAATTCCACCCATTTTTTTTCATCCAAAGACTGCAGACTTTGGATTTGCTGTGACCTGTGCTTCTGACTTAGTGAGGAGAAAGATGGAATCTGAGATTTATTAAGGAGAAGATATCCAGCTCTTTCAGTATGTCATGGTATTGCCAGCAAGGGATTGATAAGAACTAAACTCTCAACATGGAGGCACTGATAACCTTGCCTTTCAGTTAACAGCAAGAAAGTAGCAAAAATTTAGAAAATGGTTAAGGCTTATCTATTGATTTCTTCTACTAGCTTCTAATCTTATTTAAAAAATAAATAGCATACTTTGCTTCTTGGATTGTTTAAATGAATTAAAAAACAAAACATTTCATGGTTATTGATACAATATAAAAAGAAAAAGAGACATCCTCCCCAGGATGTTGGAATAGCTACCTATATTAAATTATAAAAGAATGTAATTTTAAAATTACACAGGATAGACTGGCATGTATAGATGGCAATATGCATCTTTGGAGGAACTATCTACATCAATGAGGTCACATTGAGATAGTTCTTTCTGAAGTTTGGTGTACTCTTTTACCCTACCTCTGAATATTCTCAATAAAACTTTACCCTTTTCTGAACCCTTATATCCTCTCAAACTTTTCCATTGATTTGAGAATTCTTTGTGTTATCAGCATCATTCAAATGGTATTAATCTTCCATCAAAGAGCATATCTCTAATTTCAGGGAGTCACATTTTCAATTCCACATAATCTCTGAGAGATATCAGAAGGTAGTGAGCAGAGATCTGATTTTAGAGATGAGAAGACCTAGGTTCAAATTTTGCCTCTGACACACAGGGACTTAAAATGACCCTGAAACAGCAACTCTTCTCCTCTCAGTTTTCTAGCCCACTTATCTCAAACTCAAATAAAAATAGGAGCCGCAAGAACTTGTAGGAATTTTTCAAGTCACATAATAGACAACCTACATATTCATAATATGTTTTCATGCATTTTATTTATTTAAGGCAATGGGATTAAGTGACTTACACAAGGTCATATAGCTAGGCAATTAAGTGTCGGAGACTGAATTTGAACTCAGCTCCTCCTGACTCCAGGGCTGGTGCTCTATCCACTGTGCCATCTAGTTTCCCCTAATTTTATTTATTTTGCTAAAATTTTCCAATTATATTTTAATCTGGTTCAGGCCACATTTGGGAGTATTATGGGTTTCCATATGATATCTATATCCTAACCAATCCTCTAGGAACATAAGTTGAAGAGAATTTTGTCATTGTATCTTTCTAATGTGCTTCATGTACTATGCTTTTGTGAGAATTTATTAATTCATGTATGGTGAAAGAAAAAAATTTCTAGATTGTCAACTAATATTTATACAAAGTGAAGTTTAAGTTATAAATCAAATATAGGTGTGAGAAATGAAAAAGATTTTTTGTATATATAAAGTCATTCAGGATTCTGATTTTTCTTCTCATACTTCCAATAATGAATAATACACAATCAACAACTAAAAATACCTTGTAATGTCATATCTACCACTCAGATGATTCTATGACAGTTACTGATTGTCATAAGAAACATGAAGAAAGCCTGGATATATCTGGAACATAGATTTTTTTTAAAATTTATTTTTATTAAAGATATTATTTGAGTTTTACAATTCCCCCCCCCCAATCTTGCTTCCCTCCCCCCTCCCCCCCATGGAAAGCACTCTGTCAGTCTTTACTTTGTTTCCATGTTGCACCTTGATCCAAACTGGGTGTGATGAGAGAGAAATCGTATCCTTAAAGAAGAGAAGAGAAGAGAAGTCTAAGAGGTAACAAGAGCAGACAATAAGATATCTGTTTTATTCTAAATTAAAGGGAATAGTCCTTGCACTTTGTTCAAACTCCACAGCGCCTTATCTGGATACAGATGGCCTCTCCTTTGCAGACAGCCCAAAATTGTTCCTGATTGTTGCACTGATGGAATGAGCAAGTCCTTCAAGGTTGAACATCACTCCCATGTTGCTGTTAGGGTGTACAGTGTTTTTCTGGATCTGCTCATCTCACTCAGCATCAGTTCATGCAAATCTCTCCAGGCTTCCCTGAAATCCCATCCCTCCTGGTTTCTAATAGAACAATAGTGTTCCATGACATACATATACCACAGCTTGCTAAGCCATTCCCCAATTGAAGGACATTTACTGGATTTCCAATTCTTTGCCACCACAAACAGGGCTGCTATAAATATTTTTGTACAAGTAATGATTTTACCCTTTTTCATCATCGCTTCAGGGCATAGACCCAGTAGTGGTATTGCTGGGTCAAAGGGTATGCATATTTTTGTTGCCCTTTGGGCGTATGGAACATAGATGTGTAATATATATTCAGATTTTTTTAAAACCATAAACACCCTAAAACACATTCCAGGTCAATGTAATTTTTTTGGATAGCCCACCATATCAAAATATTTGACCCTTGAACCTTGCATCCTAAAACCAGACACCTTTTCTGGATTTTTGTTTACACTGTGCTTCTTACTTTAATATTGAATCCTGTCCAATATTAACTTTTCTAATGGCTCTGGGCAATGACTTGCTAACAAGAAATTTTTTTCAGTTTTGGCAGAAGTAAAGCATTGAGCAGCAGAAAAGAGAAAGTCAGTTTTGGTGGTACAAAGGACCTTAATGTGTAATATGGGGTTGGGCAGAGGACTTCAGAAGTCCAAAGAAAAGGACAATGGATGTTCACTTGCACTGAGAATCAGAGAATTCAGTTGACAACTCTAAATTGGTTGGAGTAAAGGCAGGCTCCAAGAAAGAAGTACTGGAATTTAGTTAAGAGTGGGATGGAGTACAGCTGGTAGGATAGAACCAGTATAAAGCTGAGACTCCTCTTGTTATTGTTCATCTGATGTAAATGAGGCAGATCAATGCAAAGTCATCTGGGTCCACTGGCAAGATATAAATTAGGACAACTAGAGATGCTCCTGGGTGCAGTGGGACACCTTGGCCTTTTTAAACTAAACTTTCCCAGGTCTTAGTTTGACTGAGGCAAGTTCTTTCAGGGATTAAGGCTAGATAAGAAAGAAAGTAAAAGACCTCCTCATTTAACCTCATAAAAAAAAAAAAAAGATAATCAATCTTCCCTCAGGCAGGAAACTATTGGGATTATATATATATATATATATCCTCACTCTGAGCCATCAAAACTCAAACTATAATTCAGTTGGAATTGGGCTGGAACCTATTGCTGGTGCAGTGGAGTAAGAAAGAACTAAAATTTGGCTTGAGGCACTTGACACTTTCTAGTTGTGGCTTTTGAGTAAGTCACTTATATGTCACTTAACCCTAATTGACTCATATCCAGGGTCATCTCCAGTTGTCCGATTGCATCACTGGCCACTGAACCCAGTTGGGTCCAGAAGGGAAAGTGAGGTTCGTGATTTAGCATGGCACCCCTCTCCCTCTTTACTCAAACACAATTCATTTGCTTGTGATGTCAAGTTCTCTTCCTTGAGAACAAAGAACAAACATCAGTGTTGGCCAAGAAGTGAAAAAAGGAGTGCTTTGGGTTTAAGGAATGGCCAAGTAGATCCTTTTGAATCACCATAGAAAGGAAATGAGCTAATTTTCTCTCTAACTCTCAGTCCCTCCCTACCTCCAGCAAAATGATGGTTCCTAAGGCAAAATCTCAGTCATTCCACCCCAGTTATTCCTCTATCTTTGACACAATCTGAAATAAAATTCTCCCCTGGCTGTTTCCTGCTTTGAAATTGAGAGTACCCCAGGATCCTTACCAGACTCCAGTGACAGAATTATATATACAATTTTCAAGTGAAGGAATGTATGGTTTTTACTCTTGTTGTTAAACATTCATTTTTAATTTATATAGAAAAAATTTTAAATGAATGTATCTCTCTCTCTCTCTCTCTCTCTCTCTCTCTATATATATATATATATATATATATGTATATATATAACTTGTAAATTATTTGTCCCCTCTATATTAACCTAGACCCATCATGTTCTACCCCCCAAACCTATTCACTTTAAATTTTCCTTCCCATTAGAGGGAGGAACAGGTGGCTGCAACTTAAGGCATGTTATTTCTGATTGACTAGACACTTTACAGTAAAAATATAGGTTTCCTTTGCTAATTGACAGCCTTAGAAGTTACTTGCTTATCATATGAATGAGGCATTGCTTCTCCAGACTAGATTTTCAAATTGGTCGATAACTTTAGAGTGATGATCCTTTAAGCTGCTGGCTACTTGAGTTCAGTTCTGCCTATGAGGAATCATTATTCCAATTCAGGAAGGCAAGGGTGGAAAGAAAATAAAAATTTATTAAAAGAAGTGGCAACACATAAGAAAATGATAGGTAAAGAAAGACAGACAAAAGAACAGTCAAACTGAGCCTGACTGGACCAAGGAGTCAGAGAAGACTGGCAGCCCTGAGTAGAAGTTTTTATGTCTCCCCTCTCATCCAGAGGGCAAAAGGTGAACTCCCTTCCCCTTACTGGACCTGGAATTAGGTAGAAGGTGAAGCCTAAGGAGATATGGATATAAATTTTACCTTAAACAATAAATCAATGATAGTCAATTTACATAAAGAATGGGGATCTCCACCCAGTTTGACAAGATTATCAGCCTTTTAAGATTACAAATTTTGTTTCTGTCAAAATCATAATTCTCTATATCTTTTCTATGGTAGTCAATTTACATCTTCAGAGTAGGTGGTAGTTAATTTACCTCACAGTTCTCTTCATCTTTCCCCTGCATCATGCCACCTCTGAGTTTAAATGTTATTGGAATCACTTCCTCAAATTATAGTTGTATAGCTATCTTTCTGCTTTGACCTTTATAGAACTACTTCAATAAATTTATCTTCTTTCATCTTAAAAACAAAATTGCTATGAGAATTAATTGCTGCTTTTAGAGTCTCCTGTGATCTACATATGAAAGCTAAATGATTTTATTAGCAAGGAAAGATTTAGGTTTATAGCCTTTTTGATAAAGGCAATATTTGTACCTTTTTTTGATATGGGAAAAAATGGTGGTGCTTCCATATAGATGAGATCTCTTAAAGTGAAAAAAAACCTGACTAGCCCCAAAGGTAGAAACGTTCAGGATTTTTATTTCACAAACCTGAAAAGTTCAGAGATTATTATTATTATTTTCCTGGAGAGACAAAAAAGCTGCTTGAGGACAGGGTGAATAACAAAGGTCTAGGTGAGAGTGCCTGAGGGAAAGAGAGAAAGGAAATCAGCCACAAAATCTGGCTATGCTCAAATGAGGCTGTATTATGTAGAAGTAGAAATATCTATCTAGCTTTCAATATTAAAAAAATGCTACTTATGTCTGTCTGGTGTTTTCTGAGGGCTCCCTAGTCATTAGATGTAAATTTCCTCCTATTGTACAATGTAAGTTCATTATTAATGTAAATTCTCCAAGAATCCCTGCTTTTCAGAATGGGTACTTAATCCCAATCACACAGAGGTGATGGAATCCCCTTTCACCTGACTGTTCCCTATACAGGAAGTGGGCAAGACTATCAAGGTCTAGTCTAAACTCCCCTCATGGCCAGCTCATTAGATTCTTAGCCAACCCAGCTCTTAGGGCTGCTTTCTTTTCTCTCTTTCCCTCAGACACTCACCTAGACCTTTGTTACTCACCCTGTTCTCAAGCAGTTTACTATCTCTCTAGGATAATGTTTAATCTGTGAATTTTTCTGATTTGTAAAAGAAAAATCCTGAGCCGTTCTCCCTCCAAGGGAGTTTTTCACTCTAAAAGTTCTCAGTTTTTTGATGGCACCACCAATTTCTCCCCCAGCAATAGTAGAAAAAGGAGATTGAATGTTCTATTTGCAGCAATCTTTTATTCTAGGGTAAATAAATAATTGATTAGAAATTGTTACCAAACCTTGAAATTATTTACCTTGTCAATTATGATTCCATCTGGTTAAAAAATTTCCAGTCATCAATCAATAATAATTTGGAACTTCACACTCCAAAATAATTGGTTTTTAACATCTCAACTAGATTTATTATCTGTCATTAGTCTTCTCAAGTGAACTTTGGAGACCAATTCACAAGAATTTACTAAGCTATTTTAAAGCAAAGTACTATGAGAAGTGCTTGTGATACAAAGACAAAATCATATATAGTTCTTTTCCTTAAGATATGTATGGGCCACTGGTTAAGGTCACTGGAATATGATTCATACTGAGAATAGAGTACATCAAATAAGAAACCAATATCAACAATACAATGATACTAAACATTTACATAGCAATTTTCATTAATCAATCACTAGGTACCAATTAATTTGGACACTGTGCTAGATGATAAGGAAAGAGGAAAAAAGAAACAATTTGTACTTTCAAAGACTTTTCATTTTAATTAGGGAAATTCAACAGTTCATATAAAATGTTTATGGAATAAATATAGACCTGATAAATTATGTATGATATGAATATACACATAGAGATTAGTTAAATACAAAGTAATTGGAGATGGGAAAGGAGGCAGAGAATGTCTTCATAAAGAAGACAGTGCTTGAACTGTATCATAAAGGAAAAAGAGAACTCTCTGAGGTAGAGATAAAGGGAAAATGTCATTTGAGAGGAAGGAAGAGAAGACCAGTCTTTCTTGATTGCAGACTATGGAAGGGGGAGTAATAAGCAATGAAGCTGAAAAGAGATGCTGTGCCTAAACTTTCTAGAGGTTTAAAAACTAAACAAATGAATATATATATATATATATATATATATATATATATATATATATATATATATATGTATATATTCCATGAAAAGCACCAATACTTGATTGAGCAGAGAAGTAATGTGTTCAGACTGAAGGAAATCACCTTTGGAAATAGTTTATATTATCAACCATATAAAGGAGAGGCAATACAGAGAGATAAAGTAATTTTGATCGTGCAAGATACTTGATGACTCCATTTGTGGAGTTAAGTGGCTTGCCCAAGGTCACACAACTGCAAAGTATCTGAATCAGGAAGAAGAGTATCATCTCTCTCAACAGTACCACCTAACTGACAATTGCTTACTAGACTCTTATTAGTTAATTCTTGTCTTTCTTTATGAAAGAGAACCAAAATGACATCACTGTTAGACACAAGTTACAGTTGTGTTTACTTGTGGTCAGATTAATACAAGCTTGGCATGTTTTACCACAGGTTAGGTATGTGAACACCCGAGTGGGGTTCTGTAAACCTGTATTTCCTTTGAACTACTTCAATTCTACTTTGCTTATAGAACACAGCACCCTCTCTGATGAGAGTTTTCCATCCTACACAATAAGTTCCAGAGTTCTTAAGAGAAACATTGAGAGTGTCCCTGTATTGCCTTTTCTGTTTGCATTTTCCCCAATACACCTCTACCCTCCAACCTTGTCATGAGTGTTCGTCCTGTGTGAGTTCTCCTTAAAATAGTGTTTTGACAAGTGTATGTTTGGCAATGAAACAACTTGGCCAGACCAATACAATTGTGTTCTTTGCATTAATACTTGACCTCTTAACTAGAGAAAAGACCTCAGTGTCTGGTATTTTATCCTGCCAGTTAATCTTCAGAATCTTCCTAAGATAACTTAAATGGAAGTGATTCGGTTTCCTGGAATGGTGCTGGTATACTGTCCAGATTTCACAGGCACATAACCATGAAGCTAGTGCAATGGCTCTTTAGATCTTTGTTTGATAGTCAGTCTATTACCTTTTTTCTCCCACACCTTTCTTCAGAGTGTATTAAACACTGAGCTTGCTTTGGCAATGTGTGTGTAGGGCAAAGAGTGTTTTCAGGTATGAACAACATATCTAGTGTGAGGGTTGTAAAGTCCTTTTCATAGCCACTTTCCACTTTTTCTGTACACCTGATTCACTTAACTCTCATCTGTGGCTTCAAGAAACTGTAGTATGCCCAGTAGCAACACTCCAATAAACCATTTTGGCTTAACCAGATTGAGGGTAACCAAGAGGTCTCAAACCCATCATAGTGAGTTACAGGATGTCAAATCCCATGCATGTGAATATTTCCCCTGGTAGAATGGACAGATGAGAACCATTTATTCTAATATCTATGAAGGCAACTGAATCAGGTATTGTGGAACACTTAATATTTGGTTAGACATGGAAGATTGAATCTCAAACCATCATCAGTTGCCTTGGCTCTCTAGCCACTGGACTATGATGACTTTCAGACTTTGTGCTACTGTCTCAAAAATCAAGTTTACTCAGGAATCAAAAGACATCACCCATACCATTTAACCATTTTTGCCAATTTCAAAGTCCTGTGGTGACAGGCAAGTGACAAAGCACCAGGTGTGGACTGGGAGCTGCAGTCACGATCCTGCACACATGGTCGTCTTCTCTCTAGAAGTAGCAGTGGGATTTGGCAGCACTCTGGGTATCTGAGCAGCCTTTAAATAGATCATTGTAATAATATAGGTGAGAGGTGATTAAGTGTCTGAACTAAGGATGTACCTATATGACAGGAGATTCAATAGATGTTCTAAAGGAGCAATGGTAAGATTTGTCCCCTGTCTATGTGCATATATATTGAGAGAAATTAACATGCCCAGGATCATAAAGACTTATAAAACAGATAGCCTGGAAGGATAGAGGTATCTTTGCCAGAAATAGGGGAAAATCAGAAGATGGGAGAGTTTAGGAGAAAGATAATGAGATCATTTTTGGACATGTTGAATTCAACATGTCTCCTGCATATTCAGTTTGAAATGTATAGTACTTAGCAATGAGTTATGGGTTACTGAAGCTTAATGGACTGGGACTAGATACATGATGTCATTTGCTTCTCACAATAGTCATGTGAGGTAGGTTCTACTGGTATAATCACTCCCATTATAGAAATAAGGAAAATAAGGTTTATAAAAGCTGCATAGACACTAAATATTGGTGCTGGGTTTTGAACAGAGATCTTTGCTAATAGTAGATGTGGTTATCATTCATCTATATTCCACTTCCTTTAATTTGGTGGTAATGAAAGACTCAGGTCATATGCATAAACATTAGCTATTTCAATTTCAGTGTTTTTCATACTTTGATCTCCTATTATGATTAATATGGATATAAGAATATAAGCTATTTAATTAGATTTTTTTGGCAAGGCAATGGGGTTAAGTGGCTTGCCCAAGGCCACAGAGCTAGGTAATTATTAAATGTCTGAGGCCAGATTTGAACTCAGATACTCCTGACTCCAGGGCCGGTGCTCTATCCACTGCATCACCTAGCTGCCCCTAATTAGCTTTTTTTAGGTCCCCAATAATGTCATATTAATAAAGCCTAAACTCCATCTTGATTTTTTTTTGATCTAACATCAAGAGAACTCCAGTATCTTTATACTTCTCTTTGAGTTGAAATGCTAAGGATATAGAAACTTCAAAGTTCCAAATTGAGGATCAAAATTACTTTGAGTCTTCATTTTGAAAATGTTTAAAAAAAAAAAAAAACTGGAATATTTGGGTATGTGGTACAACTCCAAAGGGAGATGGAAATAGTTTCTATAGTAACATGAGTTAATTTTGAGAACATTATATCAAGTAAAGTAGAAAACTCAAACCTTTATCTTTGCCTTGCAAGAATTTTGAAAATCAGCTCAAAATACTCAGTTTATGGTACCAATAACTTTGTCCTTATTCTTTTCCAGATCTTTTCAATTAATTTCTCTCTCTCTCTCTCTCTCTCTCTCTCTCTCTCTCTCTCTCTCTCTCTCTCTTTCTCTCTCTCTCTCAACTCCTTCAATGCCTTTAAAAATATGTTCTTTACAATTATGCTCAGGATTTGTTTCTCCTTGAAATATACCAAAACATCCAACACTTCATCAAAGAAACTTCTGCTTTTACAACTGAATAGAATGTGAAATAAATTTCTATAGACAAAAATAATGAATCATACATTCTTTTTTTGTTGTTGTTGTTTTTGCAAGACAATGGGGTTAAGTGGCTTGCCCAAGGCCACACAGCTAGGCAATTATTAAGTGACTGAGACCAGATTTAAACTCAGGTACTCCTGACTCCAGGGCTGGTGCTCTATCCACTGCGCCACCTAGCCACCCTGAATCATACATTCTTAAAGCCTCTATTCTATCTATCTACTCAATGCTCTTAGTCATCACCATGATTAAGCCACTCATTAATTCTCAGTTCTAATGAACTTCTGTGTCTTGAGTCTCCTCCCGTAGTCAATTCATCCTTCACACAGTTTCCAAAATTGATTTATTTTACTTAAGCTCAGATCTGATCATATTCCTCCACTACTTAAAAAATTCAGCAATTTTTTATTACTTCTTGTGCATCAAAATATTTGAAAACATATCCCCATCTTACTTTTCCAGTTTTATTATATGTTGCTCTTCCTCTTGCACTCTGCAGTCTAGACAAGCTTGCCTTATATTGTTCCTAATGCTCCACCCTTCTCTGTTCCCTGTATACCTCTTAGAATTCCTCTTTTAAAAAAATAGTTCTATTACCTTGTATTTATTTTCTTTCTATTTATCAATCTATTGATCTACCTATCTATGTATCTATATCAGTCATTCATTCAATCAAGAAGCATTTATTAAGCATGTATTATGTGGTAGATACTGTGGTAATCACTGGATTTAAAGAGGAGTAAAAGACAGTTGCTGCCCTCAAGGAACATACAATGTAATGGAGACAAAATGTAAACAAAACATATAGACAAATCAAGGCAATTCAGGATAAATATGAATTAGTAGAGAGACAATATCGGATTTAAGAGGATTTGGAGAAGCCTTCCTGTAAAAGGACTGATTTTATTTGGAATTTAAGGTCAGTGATCAGAATAGAAGAAATAGAACATTTCAGACACGTGGACAGCAAAGACAACGTCCAGAGTTGAGAGATGGAGTGTCTTGTTTGTGTAACAATTAGGAGATCAGTGCCACTGGATGAAAGAATACACGATAAGGACTAAGGTGGCTAGTATATGTAGGGATTAGAATGCCAAATAAAGCACTTTTCATTTACTCATAGAGATAATAGAAAGATGGAATTTATTGATCTAGGGGTAGAGGTTACATGATCAGAATTATGTTTTAGGAAAATTCACTTTAATAATTAAGTGGAGCATAGCCTGGAGAGAAGAGATATTTGAGGTAGGGAGATCCACTAGTAGGCTATTGCAGTTACCTAGACATGAGGTTGATGAGACTTGTACTGGAGTGGTGATAGTACCAGAAGAAAGAAAGGGACATATTCAAAAGATGTTGCAAAGGTGGAAACAACAGACATTGACAGTTTGGAACATGGGGCATAAGAAATAATGAGAAATCCAGAACCATGACTCCTAGAAAGCCAGTCTCAAAAACTGGAAAGATGGTGTTAGATTCTACTGTAGGCATAGGGGTGTTGTGGTGGTGGGGGGGCACGGGAAGGAGGGTAGTTTGGATCAGGAGAAAAGATAATGAATTCTGTTTCAGACATAATGAGTTTAAGTTGTATGCTGGACATTCATTTTAAGCTTTCTGAAAGGCAGTTGGAGATGTGAGACTGGATATCAAGAAGGAGAATGGGGCAGAATAGGTTCATTTGAGAATCATCAGCGTAGAGATAGTAAATTAAATCTATGCCAGTTTGGGAGAAGAAAAGCAGACCAAGGATCTGTGGGACACTGACAGTTATAGAACATTAGCTGGAGGATGATCCAAGAAAGGAGAAAGAGAAGGAGCAGTCAGATTGGAAGAAAACCAAGAGAGAGAGAGAGAGAGAGCTGTGTTCCAAAAACCTACAGGGAAGAGAATATCAAAGAGAAGACAATGAACAATAGTGTCAAAGGCTGTGAGGTTGAGAATAAACTCAGAGAGGTCAATTACTTTGGCAATTAAGGGACAATGATAATTGTAGAGAGAATAGTTTCTATGGAATTAAAAAGGTCAGAGATCAGATTGTTATAAAGGGAGTGAAAGGGGAAAAAATTGAAGGCACATACAGTGCCTATTGGAGTACTTTATATGCAAAAGTAGAAGAAATATAGGATGACAGCAGGAATGAAAGGATCAAGTAAGATTTGTTTTTGTTTTTTTCAGGATAGGGAGACATGATTATCTTTGTTGGCTATAAGGCACAAGCCAATATAGAAGGAGAGATTGAAAATAAGAGAAAGTATGCAGCAGAAGACAGAGTGGACAATCTATTAGAGGAGATGGGATGGAGTGACCAAATAGAGGGGTTAGGCTTCATAAGGAGTATTTCTATTTTATTATGAGAGACAGGGGTGGAGGAGGAAAAAGTGCAGAAGGCATCTGAGTGATAGAAAATGAGGAAGAAAAGAAGGAGTTTATATCAAATGAGCTTACTTTTTAAAAAAATATTATGAAGAAAAGTTCTCAGCTGAGCAAAGGAGGGAGAGCTATGGGTCTTGTGGAAGGTTGAAAAGGTTTGAAAAATTGGAATAGTGGGTTGATAAGGGAGGTATTAGGGGGATTATCAAGCAGCAGAGTTCAGTTGAGGGTGAGAAATATAAATCTGTGATGGATCTAGTCAGAAAGTTGCATGATTTTTTTTCTTTACTTAAGTTGATTTCCCTCATTTACATGCCAAAACCCCCCAATATTTAGCATTCATCTTTAAAAACATGAGTTCCAAATGCTCTTCTTCTTTTCATCATACTCTTCCCACAACCCCCCACACACACACACACACACGAACACACACACACACACGAACACACAAACACATTTAAAAAGCTAACCATTAGATGTAGGGTATACTGGGTAGGCTTGAAAAATATTTCCATAATAGTCAGGTTGTAAAAGAAAAGATAGAACAGAAATATGCTTCAGTCTGTATTCAGATACCTTCAATTCTTTCTCTGGGTAGGAACATCATTTTTCATCATAAGTCCTTGAGTTATCTTAGATCACTGTATTACCGAGAATAACTAAGTCATTTACAGCTGATCATTTTACAATATTATTGTTCATTTCTAAACAGTGCATATCACTTTCTATCTGTCAACATCTTTCCACATTTTTCTGAAAGCATCCTGCTCATCATCCCCCCCCCTTCCTCTCCAACCTAAAATTTTTTTCTTGTTTCTTTTTGTTAATGAATTTACCTAATTCTACCTCTCCCTTTCCCTTTTGGTGATTTCTTTTTCTTTTTTTTAGGTTGTTATGTTTTGCAAGGCAATGGGGTTAAGTGACTTAAACAAGGTCACATATCTTGGCAATAAGTGTCTGAGGTCATATTTGAACTCAGGTCCTCCTGACTCCAGGGCTGGTTTTCTATTCACTGTTCTACCTAGCTGCCCCATCGCCCTTTCCCTTTTAACCAATATATCCCCTCTCTCACCCTTTAATTTTGTTTTTTACTTATCATCTCTTCATAATATTCAACTCATTCCTGTGTTTATCTCTGTCTCTGCCTCAGTCTCTCTCTCTCTCTCTCTCTCTCTCTCTCTCTCTCTCTCTCTCTCTCTCTCTCTCTCTCTCTCTCCCCTTCCCTCCTTCTTTTAACTTCCCTAATAATGAGAAAAGTCTTATTACTTACCAGTAGTATCTTCCCAAGGAGGAATACAAACATTTTAACTTTAGTGAGTCTCTTAAGATTTCCCTTTCCTCTTTACCTGTTTTTGCTTCTCTTCAATCTTGCTTTTGAAAGTCAAAATTTCTGTTCAGCTCTGGTCTTTTCATCAGGAAAGTTTGAAAGTCCCCTATTTCATTGAATGTCCATCTTTTCCTCAGAAAGAATATGCTCAACATTCCTGGATAGTTCATTCTTGATTTTAATCCAAGCTCTTTTACTTTCTGGAATAACGTATTCTATGTCCTGTGATCCTTTAATGTAAATATTTTGTTATCCTATGACTCCAAGATACTTTAATTATTCTTATGACAAATATTTTCTCCTTGATCTCCTTAATGTGCTTTCTCCTTCTGAAATTTGGCTATAATATTCCTGAGAGTTTTGTTTTGGTATCGTTTTCAGAAATTCATCAGTGGAGTGTTTCAATTTCTATTTTACTCTCTGGTTCTTGAATATCAGACAGTTTCCTTGATAATTTCTTTAAAGATTATGTTGGTGCTCTTTTTTTGATGTTGTCTTTCAGATACTCCAATAATTTTTAAATTATCTCTCTTGGAACTATTTTCTAGGTCAGTTATTTTTCCAAAAAGATATTTTACATTGGTTACTATTTCTTTTTCATTTTGAGGTTTTGTTTTTATTGTTTCTTGATTTCTCATAAAGTAACTTTCTTTTATTTGTTCAATTCTAACTTTTAAGGAAACTTTTTCTTCAGTGAGCCTTTGTATCTGCTGTTCTACTTGACTGATTCTACTTTTCAAGACATTCTTCTGCTCAATGTATCTTTTTACTTTTTAACCTAGTCTATTTTTAAGGTTTTATTTTCTTACAACTTCTTTATCAAACTGTAGACTCATGCTTCATGACTTTCTTGCATCACTCTCATTTCTCTTCCTGTTTTTCTTCAACCTCTCTTACTTGATTTTCAAAATTTTTTTGAGCTCCAGCATGTCCTGACACCAATTAATATTTTTCTTGGAGTAGATTGTAGGAACTTTGGCTTTGTTAACTTCTTCTAAGTGTGTTTTGATTTTCCATTGCCCCCTGGTAACTTTATATACTTAGACTGTTGTTTTCTGTTTACTCGTTTTGGCAGTAAATTACTTGATTTTGTTAAAGTAGAGCTCTGTTTCTGAGCTTCAAGGTTTTGTGCTCCTTTTTTCAGAGGTAATTCTAGGGAACTATAAATTTTCAGTTCTTCCAAGAAAGTATGATCTAAGAAGAGATATACTTAACATTCTCTTGGCCTGTACTTTGATCTATGAGTTATCACATACAGACACATACTCTTTTTTGACTTGTAACTGTGATGAGGGTCTCCATGAGGGTTGAAAGCTCTGGTGAGCTTATCTTCTTACCCTGTGACTGCCACTCAGGACTGGTACCCACAGAGAGCCTTATAATCTTCTTCTGATCAGTTGTTCAACCCCCTTACCATCTCCAGGCTGAGAAATCTGGAATCAACTATTGCTGATGATGATTGAGTTGTTCCCTAGCCTGCTCTCAATTTGTTGGGATTTGCTGCTGATATGGTGTGTCCTGGATTGTGCTTCAATTTTAACCAAGTGTAATAGACCTTTCCTGCCAACCTCCTACGTTGACTTGGGCTCAAAAATTGTTTCACCTGATCAACCTTGATGGACTTGCTCATTCCATCCCTGTAATAATTAGGGACAATTTAGGGGATCTGTAATGGAGAATATCATTTATATCCAGAGAAGAAACTGTGGAGTTTAAAAAAAGACCAAAGCTTATTATCTTTAATTTTTAAAAGTTGACTTATGTATTACATAATTTTCCTATCTCTAATGTTTTATTTCATCCTTTTGGATCCGATTATTCTCTCCTTACAACACATTCAATTTCAATCTATGCTTATCATGCATACAAATATAAAGCCTATAATAGATTTCCTTCTGTTGGGGGGAGGAGGAAGAGAAGGGATGGAGGGAGGAAAAAATTGTAAAACTCAAAACCTTGCACAAAAATGATTGGTAGAAACTACCATTGTATATAATTGGAAAACAAAATACTTATATAATAATAAATAAAAGAAAATTGTTTCACCCTATCTTTTATGGGTTCTGTTGCTTTAGAATTTGTTTAGAGTCATTAGATAAAGGTATTTGGGAGAAAATTCAGGCAATTCCTTGCTTTTACTCTTGAATACCACTCAGGTGATTTTTTTTCCTCTCTTTGTTCACTGCAGGTGTATAAGAATGAAAGCAATGAATGGTAGGATTAATCCAAAGTTGAGGATTAGTTGGGCATTATTAATAATATAATAATTATTGTCACTATAATAAGGGGCCTAAGAGAGGAAAAACAAAGGGTTTAATTGGTTCTACAAGGAGTCAATATGGGGAGAAGAGGAGAGTGTGATGGAACAGGTGAAATGGCTTTAAGAATTTGATGGTTATAGTTCAGATGAAGAGTAGTGGTATGTAAGGGAAGGAAGAGGAAGAGGTGAAAATCAATAAATTAGATAAGATTTCAGAATTCTTAAACATAGACTACATAACTACTTAACCTACATTTGTAATTTCTTTACCTGTTTTCTGTCTTTGTATTTCCAACACTAACAGTTGCTGTAATATGCTATAAATAAATAAATGCTTATGAATTGATCGATGATGAAATTCTTTGATCTTTTCTAGGATTGATAACGTGCAAGCAAGCATTTAAAGTTTGAAAGTCTCTTCCAAATTCTATGCTATGTTGGCATAATCCTCAGAAACCCAAGCATGTCATTTTGTTATTATGTGGCATTAGAATAGAGTTTCAGTGGAAGCCTGTTTGTAATAATCATTATATTTTCATTTGAATTTTAATCTGGCATTTTTTCTGATTGTCTTTAGTTTAGGGAATCATGGCTTTCTGGGAATAGTTATCTATAATTAGGTTGGTTTAAAATAAAATATTTGTCATATCATTACTGTCATGGTTATTTTGTCATTGCTCTTTGACCCCCAAATAGGTAGACTATGTATCCAAGAGAGTAGTAGAGAAATTAATATTATCTGTCCAGATTTTCTAGTTATATATATTTCTGTGTGTATCAACATCCTCTGCAAATCAATCCATATGTATTTATTAAACACCTAATGCTTACAATACATGGTATTAATGTGTGGAATACAAAGAAGGACAAAACCTTGCTTTCCTCAAGAATCTTACAAGCTTAATGATATTGACAAAATATATATGAATAAGTGGTAAACATTTAATGTTTGTCTTTTTACATGAATGTATGAAGTATATAGAAGACAACTTTTGATGGAAGATTATTACAACTAGATTAGAGGGAGCTCTCAAAATTGTATATCACTTGAGGTCTAAACAGAAGTAAGAGATTCCAAGAGTCAGGAATGAGAAAGAAGGGTATTCTATTCATAAGAAATACCTAGACTAAGAATGATTAATGTTGGAGAGGTTGTCTGAGTACTGGGACTTTGATGCATTGCTGGTGGATTTGTGAATGGATTCAACCTTTCTGGATAGCAATATGGAACTATGCCCAAAGAGCAATAAAGCTATTCATACCCTCTGATCCAGCAATTCCAATTCTATGTCTATATCCAAAAGAAATCCTAAAAAATTAGAAAAGTCCCACATGTTCCAAAATAATCATAGCAGCTCTTTTTGTAGTGGCAAAGAATTCAAAATTGAAGGGATGCCCATCAATTGGGGAATGGTTAAACAAGTTATAGTACACATATATTATGGAATACTATTGTTCTTTAAGAAACCATAAATGATCAGAGACTAGAGAAAACTGGAATGACTTATAGGATCTGATGTTGAGAGAAATGAGCAGAACTAATGAACAACAACATTGTTAGATGATTGACCGTGGATGGATGCAGCTCGTCTGAGCAGTTCAGAGAGCTAGGACAACCCTTTTAGACTGGCTATGGACAATGCTATCCCCATCCAGAGGAAGAAAACAAAACAAAACAAAACAAAATTCTTCAGAATCTGAACACTATGTTCAAGTTTTTTTTTTAAATCTCTTATATACTTCTTTCCCTTAATCCTAATTCCTCATACTGAAAATGACTAATCTGTAAACATGTTTAACACAAATGTGTATGTAAAATAGTAACTTGATTGTTCACCAATGAGAGGAGAGGGAAGGAAGGGAGGGTAGTGGGAAATTTTGTACCTTAAGAATAAACGTATGCATATGGATGAAAGTTGAAAAACTCATGATAAGCAAAAGACATTTAAATAATTCATCTTTTACATTTCATCTATTGAAAACTTTGAAAAGATGGTATGGCTTTTAAGTTTAATTGATTGCTATATATATGTATATATATATATATATATATATACATGTATTGTGTATAGATACATATCTATATCTATAGTGATCTATCTATAGATGGGGGTACACATGTTTGTTTGCTTATATACATATATATGTATATATATATATATACATATATATGTATATAAGCACTCATATAGTCCAAATCCATGCATTTGGGCAACTCTCATAAAGGACTTTGCTCTGCTTTGCTTAATTTTTCTCATATTAATGTGTTTATAGAAATGGTATATTTTTCTTTCTTAATCATTCTAAGATCACTTAATTGTAAAGTAAACTGAAACAAATATTATTTTTGTTAGGAAAATGAATTTTAATTTGTCTATATTTCATAGTGCTATCACTCATTGATTATTCCTGCCACAGATGTTCTGCCTTTGTTATTCTCCTGGCAAGAAAAGAAAGAAGAGCACTCACATGGAAACTAAAACCACATCACAATGCTCATTTCTTCGTTAGGAAGCCAAATGGATGGGGAATCATTCTCTAGTTGGCCTTCAGACATGTTTTTTTGCTGTTTCATTCCCTCCAGTATTCTGTAGAAACACAAGGACCCTTACATTATAAGCCGAGTGGTCATTTCCTTTACTTTGGAAGCTGATACTTTTCTGGCATCTTCTGAAACACCTTAATTTTGGCACAAGGAAAAGAGCTGCTAGAAAGCTTTGAGCATACAATAATGCTACACAAATTCTGAGAGAAAAGAGGACTGAATGGAGTGTTCTACAAGGGAACACTGCTGTGTTCTAAAGCACTTCCTTGATCTCTTTGTGCCTTTCGGTTTGTCGCACTAATCTTTTCCTTTTCTTTCACAAAATCATCAATTAATACAAAGTTGTTTCTATTTATCTTAAGATAAATTTAAATTTGGAGGCCATTCACTTCAAATAGAAGACAGTTATCTGAAAATTAAATATTGCTTACAAAATATAGTGCTAACAGGTCACCAGTAATTAAATATGAAGACTTTTTAGACATCTAATCTTTCTATTTCAAAAGTCAGCAACATTGGTTAGCAAACTTTATAAAAATTAAGATATAACTTTTTTCCAGTTACTTCCATTTGTTCAGTTACTCATTCACTATTCATTCAAAGAATAGTTGTTAAACAAATTGAACAAATTTGTTACACAAATGAATTGATACATTCTACTTAACTTTGTTTATTTAGAGTATTTATTTAGAGTTTTACAATGTCCCCCCCCCAATCTGGCTTCTCCTGACCCCCCCCCACAGAAGGCATTACATTGGTTCCATGTTATATATTGATCTCAGTTGAATGTGATGATATAGAAATCATATCCTTAAGGAAGAAAAATAAAGTATTAGATAGTAAAATTACATAATAATATAATGTTTTGTTTCTAATTTGACAGTAATAGTCTTTGGTCTTTGTTCAAAGTCCATAATTCATTCTCTGGATACATATTTTATTCTCCATTGCAGATAGTTCAAAATTGTTCCTGCTTTTTGCCCTGAAGGGATGAGCAAGTCCATCGGAGTTGATCATCACCTCCCAAGTTGCTGTTAGGGTATACAATGTTTTTCTGGTTCTGCTCATCTCACTCAGCATCAGTTCATGCAAATCTTTCCAGGCACCCCAAAATTCCCATCCCCCCTGGTTTCTAATAGAACAATAGTGTTCCATGACCTACATATACCACAGTTTGTTAAGCCATTCCCCAATCAATGGGCATTCATTTAATTTCTAATTTTTTGCCACCACAAACAGGGCTGCTATAAATATTTTTGTATGAGTCATTTTTTATGCTTTTTTTTAATCATCTCTTTAAGGGTATAGACCCAGTAGTGGTATTGCTGGGTCAAAGGGTATGCACATTTTTGTTGACATTTGGGTATAATCCCAAATTGCTCTTCAGAAAGGTTGGACAAGTTCACAGCTCTACCAACAATTCTACTTACCTAAAGATTAATACTCTTACCTATGTTCAGTTTGAATTTAATCTTGTATAAGCAGTGCCAATAACTATAATGAATCTAATCAAACTAATCAAACAGTTACTTATTTTTGTCAAGCCTTGTGCTGTTCACTATAGAAATGAATACAAAAACAATCAGTACTAGACCTAAAGAAAGTTAAAATCTTTACTTAAGGATTATATAAAGAAATACATATCATTATTATCTGGATATCTGATCTACTGACCTCAGAACTATGGAAGATATGCAACTCAATGCACCTTCATTACTTTTATTTTCATCCCTAGGTTGCTATGATCCTATGATAGAAATATTCTATGAGATGTATGAATCTAGTAACAAAGAGAAATTTGCTTTGCATGTCTCTTAAGCCACAATATGTGCATTTTGTTCTGGTCAGTTTGACCCCTTTCCAAAGTTTAGAACAATTCAACACTTATCAGAAAGTTTTATTTACTACTTGTTAACTATATTGTCTATTTAACTCAAGATAGAGAATAATACCTTATATCAACCTCAGAGCACAATTAGCAGTTCATAGGATTAAGTAATAGTACGATAAATATTGGTTTGGGAATCAAGAAAAATTGGTCCTATTACTGGTTCTAAGACAAATTACGTGACTTTTGGTAAGCCTCTCTGTACCTCAGCTTCCTTATTTGTCAAAAGAAATGGTTGGGCCAGATTATTTAGAAAATCCCTTGTAGTTCTAATGTATCTTAACTACATATTGAACCAAGCTATCACATTTTGGAAAAAAACAAAAACAACAAGAAAATCCATGCATTCTGCCATGATTTTTAAAACTTATTAAGCATATGATATGACCTAGAAGATAATGAAATAGAGATAATAAATTCAAATTGTAGTAGTTTAATATAATGTAATCAATTATTAAAGCAAGCAATACAGGGCTAAATTTAAGTGAAATTATTTGACTATTCTGATTTTTTCTGGATTGTTTAAATTAGTTTTATAAAATACATCTATCAAGTCAAATCTTAATTCTTTTTTTGAAATATTTTATTTATTTTGAGTTTCACTATTTTTCCCCTAATCTTACTTCCCTCCCCGCCCCCACTCCCACAGAAGGCAGTCTGTTAGTCTTTACATTGTTTCCATGGTATACATTAATCTTAGTTGAATGTAATGAGAGAGAAATCATATATTTAAGGAAAAAAATAAAGTATAAGAGAAAGCAAAATTACATAAGAAGAGAACAGGTCTTCTTTCTTAGGTTAAAGGTAATAGTCTTTGGTCAAACTCCACATTTCTTTCTCTGGATACAGATGGTATTCTCCATTGCAGATAACCCAAAATTGTCCCTGATTGTTGCACTGATGGAATGAGCAAGTCCACCAACGTTGATCATCACTCCCATGTTGCTGTTATGGTGTAAAATGTTCTTCTGATTCTGCTCATCTCACTCAGCATCAGTTCATGCAAATCCTTCCAGGCTTCTCTGAATTCCCATCCTTCCTTATTTCTAATAGAACAATAGCGTTTCATAAAGATATATATATATATATATATATATATATATATATATATATGCACCACAATTTGTTCAGCCATTCCCCAACTGATGGACATTCAATCAATTTCCAATTCTTTGCCACCACAAACAGAGCTGCTAGGAATATTGTTGTACGAGTTATGTTTTTAACCTTTTTCATGGTTTCTTCAGGGTTCAAACCCTGTAGTGGTATTGTTGGATCAAAGGGTATGCACACTTTTATTGCCTTTGGGCATAATGCCAAATTGCTCTCCAGAAAGATTGGATGAGTTCACAGCTCCACCAACAATGCAGTCATATCCCAGATTTCCCACATCGCTTGCAACATTGATCTTTTCTAGTTATATTGGCCACTCTAAGAGGTGTGAGGTGGTACCTCAGAGAAGCTTTAATTTGCATTTCTCTAAGAAGTAATGATTTAGAGCAATTTTTCATATGACTATGGATTGCTTTGATTTCCTCATCTGTAAATTGCCTTTGCATATCCTTTGACCATCTGTCAATTGGGGAATGGCTTTTTCTTTTTGAAAATTTGACTCAGTTCTCTGGATATTTTAGAAATGAGTTCTTTGTCAGAAATACTAGTTATAAAAATTTTTTCCCAATTTACTACATTTCTTTTGATCTTGGTTACAGTGGTTTTGTCTATGCAAAAACTTTTAAATTTAATATAATCAAAATTATCTAGTTTGTTTTATATGATGTTCTCCATCTCTTCCTTAGTCATAAACTGCTTCGCTTTCCATAGATCTGACAGGTAAACTGCTGCTTCATCTTCTAGTTTGTTTATAATATTGTTTTTTTACATCTAGAACCTGTATCTGTTTTGATCCTACCTTGCTGTAGGGTGTGAGGTGTTGTCAGATCTTGATTCTTTTTGTTCACAGGACATTGCAAAACCTTGAAAGTAAAGAATACACACCGCAAGTTATTGGAGAAAAAGTAGAAATTTTTAGATAGGCAAAAAATCTGTCTCTGAGTGCACAAACAGTTGCTCTTTTGTTCTTGAAGAGGACCAAAATGATATCATCATGCTAGATTTAAGTTACAGGGTGCTCAACTATGGCTGATGTGACAAATATGAACTCAGACTACTCTCACCAAAGGTCAGGCACAAATAGACCTTGTAAACATTTGAAGTGGACTCTCTAAATTTGCAACTTTCCCATTTATTTTGAGCTTCTTCAATTCTGCTCTGCTCATAAACCACAGCACCTTCTCTGATGAAGGCATGCCATACTGTGAGGTTCTATGCCAGTGTCTCCCATGTCATGCAACTAATTCCAAAGTTCTTAAAAGAGAACTTGAGAATGTTCTTGTATTGCTTTTTCTGACCATTATATGAGTGTTTTCCCTTCATAAGCTGTCCATAAAATAGCTTTTTGGCAAGTGTACCTTTGATTATTTGGACAATGTACCAGCCCATCATAATTGCATCCTCTGCTATAGATCTTGAAAGCTTAGCATTTCAGTTCAAATGTCTGATTCCTTAACCTGACAGGTGATCCTCAGAATCTTCCATAGACAATTCAAGTGGAAGTATATAGTTTCCTGCCATGGCAGGAATATTTTCCAGATTACATAAGTATTCAGCAATGCAATCAGCACAACAGCTCTATGGACCATCAGTTTGATAGTTAATCTAATACCCCTTCTCTTCCAAACTTTCCTTTGGAGACTCCTAACACTGAGTTATCTCTTGCAATGTATGCTTCAGTCTTATTATCAATTAATACATAAAGTTAGAAAATTTCAAATATGGTTTCATGATAGGAGTCATCATGTTCTTCAAATGTGTTTTTACCTTTCAAATTATTTTAGGCTTAGCTCAGCTCAAATTTGATTTTTTCCCCCATAAAACCTTTTATCTCCTTTCTTCCAACACCCCACAAGCCCCAGCAAAAGTATTCTTGCAATTTTTTTGTTCCATTAAATTTTCAAATTAAGTATTTTCCCCTTTTGCCTTTCTCTCTTCTAACCATGTCATTTTGAGTAATAAAAAAATCCTATTATTTAACCATATCTTGCCCACTGACTTACATGATATTTTCTATTCCTTTAGTGTTTTTGTAGCACTTTATCTGGGATTTCTTTTTGCCCCTCTAAAATTCAACCCTCAATAAAACTTTTCTGCTTGCTTAAGTTATTTCCCCCATGACTCCTTTAGGGTTAAAACTGTCATTTTTTCCTCTATAAATTTTGCAACTTGTTAAATATTAGAGTAATTTGCATATAATAGTATTGAATGCATGTTTATTCCATTGTATTCATGATTAAAAAAACTATTTCTATTATTAAGTTTGAGATTTCCTTGTATTTTCAAGAAAGCATTTTGATTAGTCTTAAGAATTGAGGTAGCTAAAGCAGAATAAGGAGAAGTCTAAATTTCTATCCAGAAGACCTAGGATAAAATTCTTACTCGGCTTCTTACTGTTTCTCTGATCTTGGCTAATTTCCTCACCTCTCTAATCTTCTATTTTGTCACCCATAAAATGTAGATAAATGAGATTAGTACTTATGTATATCATAAAATTATTTTGAGAAAAATATTGATATAGTTTATGATCTAAAGTGCTTGAAAAACTATAAAGTATTATATAATTATCAGGTATAATTCCCCATTAAAGGCAGGTGGTGCAAATTTCATCTTGTAACTAGCGAAGTTAATATGAGAAGTGAATGAACTCCATTCATAAGGGTGTGTCTGCCTCAATGTGCTCTTAAGATATGGTTATTATTCACAATGTCTGACTACAATAGCAAACTGTCTTCTTTTCTATAAAATATATTTTTCATGATTTAAAACCATCAGCAAAATTAAAAAAATGACTTACTACTAAAGGAAAATAGATGAAACATGAAAGTATGAAAAAATCCTGAAGGATTCTTGAAAGGAAGATTGTGCTGACAACCAAGCTTCATCTAACCTTACATGTATTTATGAAGTGCCTACTGTGTGCAAGATTTTATAATACATGGAGAATGCAACAAAAAAACAAAAACCTGTCCCTTCCCTCAAGAACTTATGTTGTACTGAGGTTAGGGAGAAAAGATTTAGAGGAAAGATGCAAAATAAAGCTGACAAGAATGTTTGTGTCTGTGTGTGTGTGTGTGTGTGTGTGTGTGTGTGTGTGTGTGTGTATGTATTTGGTTTTACTACAGAATCTAAACATTCTTCTCAAAATGTGGTTTCTTATCTGGACTGAATAGGAAAGAGGCTCTTATTCTTCTCATTCTAGACAGGTAATCTATGCCAAAAGATATTTCAGTCAAAATCCCTAATAATTTTTCCTATTAAATGCTGTTAAGCCTCATGCCCTAAGTTTTGTATTTGGGTGGTTGATTTGTTTTAATTCTATCTTACACTTGATTCTATAAAATTTCATATTAATCTGGTCTATCCATCTAGCTTGACTTATTTCTAGATTCTCATTCTGTCACCCAAAATATTAGTTACCCCTCCAAGCTCTGTATTTTACAATTATATAATCTACAAACTTGAGGAGCATGTCTGCAAAAAATCATTGATTTAAAAAAAAGTTGAACAGTCTAGGGTCAAAAAAGCAATATTTTTCTAATCAACTAGAGACATTTTTTAGGTTCCCATTGATCCATTATTTTATATACTTTCTCTGTGGTTTGTTGGTTCAGCATTTGAATGCAAGGTTTATATTCATCAAACCTACAACTCATTACTTTTCACAAAAATATTATAGCATGCTTTCAAAATATTTTGCTCAAATATAGGAAAAAGATACTTATAGTTTCTTTGATTCATCAATGAATAATTTAAAAAAAAATAAATCCAGTCAGTATATCATGACTTATTCTTGGCAGCTCTTGTTGACTTCTTTTCATTATTTCTTCCTTTTCTAAATGTTCACTATCTTTTATTCTTTATTTCATTTTACATTTACATTATCTATGTCTTTATTCTACTTTTTAATTTTGTTGGAATTAACAATTAACCTATCAATTTATGTTTAGAAATTCATGTTTATTTTTAAAAGTCACAAGATTTGTCTTTTCTTCCTGCCCTCTTCTATCCTCCAGAAGTTTTAACAATTCTTCAAAGATTATCAACCTTTCTTCTTCAATCTGTGATTTCAAAGCAAAATACAAGTGTTTGTTAATTCTTGTTTCATTAGCAAATTCTCTTATTTAATATGTGTTTTCTTCACATGACTCTTCCTTTTCATTGGCAACATTCACAATTTCATTATCACAATTTAGCTTTTGAAGTCTTGCCATCTGAACCATACTTCCTTTGAGAGATATCAAATGTTCAGATTTTTCCTAATTTTTCTTAGAATCTAACTTAATGAAAAAACGAATTTACAGAAATTATTTATGAATGATCTCATTAAAACATATAATTTATAATGGGATTTTTGCATCCCAGAAAATTGAATAAAAGAAATGTTGTAAAAAATGTACAAAACTCGACAGTACTTAAGCATCAGTGGCCCAATGAATTATAAGTGTCTGGAAGAAAAATAATAGAAGCAAGATCCAGCCAAGTGTTCAGCATTCTTTATACATTCTTACTAACTTGACTTTCAGCTTTGACAAGACCAAAGTTATTGTCAATTACAATGTCTGAGTACATTATATGTATATCAATGAGCTGAGGCAACAAAAATCAGTTCAAGAAGGAACTGTTCATGCATAAATTCTTCATTATGCTACATATATAATTCCCTAAATATAAAGATAATATATTTTGCAAACATTATTTAAAACATGAATGTTCTTTCTGGAGCATTGGGTTATGAAGATTTTTTTTTCTCTTAGTGTGGGTTCAATAAATCTTTCCATTTCAAATTTTCAGATTTGGAAAGATAAGTTAATTAAAAGGCACAATTAAATAGCATTGTCCTAGAGTTAGGAAGTTTTTGTTATTGTTATTCAGTCATTTCAATCACATTTATTCTTTGTGATCCCATGTAGAGTTTTGTTGTCAAAGAAATTGGAGTGGCTTTCCTCCCATTTCCTTCTTCAAATCATTTTACAGAGGAGGAAATTGAAGCAAATTAAGTTAAGTGACTTTTCCCAGGTCATATAGCTGTTTCTGAGGACAGATTTGAATTCAGGAACATGAGTTCTGACTCCAGGCCCAGTTCTCTATCCACTGTGTCACCTCACTGCCTAAACTTAGAAGATCTAATTTGATAAACAGTCCAACATTTATCAGTTGTACAACTTTAGTAAGTTCATTTAACTTTTATTGGTTTCAGTTTCTCCACTGTAAAAATGAAGATATTGAACTTGCAATGGAACTTTTCAGCTCTACTAGATCTGTAATTTTGTACTCCTTTAAAGAGCACTTGACATTCCCAGGTGAAAAGGATATATTTTATGAATGCACACCACTACTTTCCAATATGTGGAATGAGAAAATTTTAGTCATTAATGTATACTGCCTGATACCCACTTATTCAGAGAATGCTATATGATATAAGAAGGTATATTCAAGAGAACCCAGAGATATAAAATGAATGCATATCAACCAGAAGAAAGAATATGGGACAAAGTCAAGAGAGAATCAGACTATACAGATGTCCAAATGAAGACTAGGGAAAATTCCAAAGCCTGAATCCAAAAGAGAGCTAGTTTTATTGACAATCTAGGAAAGTCCTAAGACTTCTTGGAATCAAGGGCTGGGAGCAAAGGCATCTTTCTCAAGTTATTAGAGAGTGAGCTAAGGATGAAATCCAGCCTGAAATTACTGAGTTGGAGAAATAAATGAACAAGGGTATCATGGACATCCTCAATAATAACAATTCAGACATAGCTGATTACCATTCCACCCTTGGAATCCTACTGATGAAGTTCTTATTCAAATTCCTATCAGCATAATGATCATTTCCCTTAAAATATAGTATCTGTTTTGGGGAATACTGGTGCAGAGTTTCTGGGATTTCCCCAAACACTTCACACATTTTTTTTTGTCAGGTAACTGGAAAATAGACAAGAAGATAAAGTGGTTTACCCTTTTAGGAACCTAGGTGGTACAGTAGGTAGATTATTAAGTTTAGTTTCAGAAAGATCTGATTTCAAATCTGGTCTCACATACTTACCATCTGTGTGACTCTTGGCAAGTCATTCAACTTCTGTTGAGTTTCTTTATCTGTGAAATGTGGATTAAAAAAATCATCTGGGGCAGCTAGGTGGCACAGTGGATAAAGCACTGGCCTTGGAGTCAGGAGTACCTGGGTTCAAATCTGGTCTCAGACACTTAATAATTAACTAGCTGTGTGGCCTTAAGCAAGTCACTTAACCCCATTTGCCTTGCAAAAACCTAAAAAAAATCATCTACTAAGAGTTATTTGAGGATCAAATGGAATATAATTTCTAAAGTAGTAAAATATAGCACAAAATAAGTACTCTCTGTGTTAATTATCATTATTGTGGGGTTGTGGTTGTTTGGAACTGACACTACCTTCTTTCTTACATGAGAAATATCCTGCTTATGATAAAAAATATTAATCCTGTTATAATATAATTATATATCTAAAATATATGAAATATGCAATCCTTATTATTATACTTAGTTTCTTAAGATGATGACTGAGTTCCTCCTGGTACAATAGAAAGTTACATGAAGTTTGAACTCAAAGGATCCAAGATGGAATACTGGCTATGCCACTTATCAATGGAATGAATATTAAAAATTAGTTGAACTCCGCTCCTCATTTTATTTTTTCCTCATCTGTTGAAATTGCAAGGGTTGGTAGCCTTTAAAATTCCTTAAACCTCTAACTTTATATTCTATTTTTTAATTGTATCATTTAATTTTTAAATTATCATTCATTTTCCCTCCCTCCCAACTGTACCCACCAGTGAGAAACAAAAGGAACTAAATAATCCTGACATCACATAAACATAGTCAAATTCACATATTGATCCTATTCAAAACTCCTTTCTTAATTCTATATATTAATACATTTCTCTGCCATAATGTTCATGGCATTCTTTTTTTAAAAAATCATTCCTCTGGAATAATGGTTGGTTATTTAGTGTGTTTAAACTTCTTTTTTGGGTGGGGGAAGCACCAACATTTCTTCTTTATCAAGTGGAAAGAGACATTAGAAGAATGACATAAAGCTTGCTTTGATTTGATTTTTACCAGATTGAGCCTATATCATTTTTACCCTTCACTAAATATTCTTTTGAAACATCCCAGGTATTTCTGAGAAAAGATTTGTCTTTCTAAACTGCTTGTATACTTGAGCATTTAAATATGTATTTTATACAGGTCACTTCCAACCTCTTTTCCCATTTTACTAAGGATGGTACCATTCTAAAATAATAGTCCTCAGGTGTTACAGGAGGCAAATTCTTGGGTGGGGGAGGACCCAAATATCATACTCATGTATTCCACAATTCCACAAAACAGTAACATAGGTTTATAACAGTGTTTCTTGACTTCTGGTCCTGCCTCTCTGATTTACTTATGTCACCAGAGTGCCTTAACTAATATATTCTTCCTAATAATAGGAAAGCTATGTATCAATATTGTTTTCTTCAGTTATTAGATTCTCTTTAACCTCTCTACCCCTCTACCCCTGTGCTGCTACTTGCACAGATAGAAATAAAATTCACCTTAATATTAGACCTATTCAGTCTTAAAAATTATTTTAAATCTAATGAGACTAATTAAGATTTGATTATAACTTAAATATTTGCATGACTATCTCTCAATTCTCTAATCTCTTTGATGCTATGTGCAATATGCTTCTCCTTTAATATTTCTTTTATCAATAGTTCATACAAAACATAATTTTATTAAATATATGTCAAATTCTCCCAGTCATTGATTCCCATTGAAATTTTGCTAAATTTAAGTTTCTTGTTATACTCAGTTACTTTTAAGGTCAGTTCAAATTCTGTTAGCTTGTAAGGACATAATTCACTTTATTAAAATAAAAATTTATTCAGCTGTGCTACATAAAGGCTCAGGGTGGGAGAGGGTATGTGGGAGGGGGAAGATAGACACACTTCAATACTTTCATTATTCTCACAACAGTTTGAATATAACTTTCATCCCATCATACACATCACAATTACTCTAAAATTTAATGAAAGGTCCTCAAGTGTAATTGAAATCAAGACTTCTTTATTTTACAACCATTCCAGTGAAAGACCTCTCCAAAGAGACCTAGGATGATTGGCAAGCAACAATACACTCCCTCACAAGGTCCTTACTTGGATATCTTTAGCGTGTAAAGACCTGCTGCAGAGTACACTCCATTGACCCAGCCTCAATGACACAAAAAGAAATTGAAGAAGGACTCAAGCAGAAAACATATATGTGTTGTGTTTTCTAATGGGGCAACTGGGCAGTGTGGTGGATAGAGTGCCAGGCCTGTGGTCAGGAAAATTCATCTTCCTTTTAAATATGGCCTAGCTGTGTGATTAGAAGGAAGTCACTTAACTCTGCCCCACTTTCCTCATCTGAAAAATGAGCTGGAGAAAGAAATAGCAAACCACTTCAGTATCCTTGCAAAAAAAATAATCAAACAACAGCAGCAAAAAATAAATAGATCAGGAAGAGTCAGATTCAACTGACATAAATGTAACAATAATAACAACAACAAATACTAATTTATAGGAGAATAGGGACTAGGTTTGCTATTTTATTGGTCTAAGGAAATGCTAGGTGAGAAAGCTCCTTGCTCCTATGCAGGCTGACATCTTCTATGTAACTTATAGTCATAAGCATTAATTAGAGAACTGAGATATTAAGAACTAGTTATGTCAGATATAGAACCTGAACCCAGGCCTTTCAGGTATTGATATATACTGTCATTTCTCATAATATATAATAAGATAAATAATATTTTAACAATAACACATTTGAAACCACATGATACAATGAAGAAAACATTTCTATACTCTAAAAAAATATACTGTTTTCTTTAATACAATAGTATTCTTCACTAGGAAATAAGAATGAGCATTCTTAGGTAAGCCATTCTAGTAGGAATGATTTCATTACTGTCTAGAATATTGAAGATTCAAAAATGCCATAGTTATGGTTTCTTAAAACATTAAGGAAGGTCTCTTAAATTAAAATAATACTGGATTCAACAGATTGCTATTTATTTTGTCCTTGACTCTCAAAAAACATTGAAACATAGCAGTTTTTCATGAGATGTAGACCATTGTCTTAAGCTAAATTGCCCCAGACCATTTGGTGAGCAATTCCACTTGTTAGTAAATCTGGAGTGCTACAACCTATATAAATAGAAGCTACCCCTTTGCTGGTCAGTTGAACAACACAACTCCTTCTTTCATTCTCTTTTCTTGTCTTCCTTTCTTCCTTCCTTCCTTCCTACCCTACCTGTGTGTTCTCTGCCTAAGAGAATGTAATTTTGATTGCTGAAATCTGGCAAGATACCTTGAAATTTATTGGCCCCAAATCACTCTATCTTTCTTTGATTGGCCAAAAAGTAAGTCCAAGGCCAAGCCCGATTTGATCTTTGTTTTGTACCTCATTGGTTCAGAGTGAAAGTAAATAGCAATTGTTTCTGTTTTGGCCAGAAACCCTGAAGGTCTTCCCCTCCCAGACTGCTTATTTTGTTTTTTTTTTACTCTGCAAAAGACGTCATTCTTTGCTTCCTTTCTTTATTACCTGCCTTAATCACCAAATGAGTATTGCCTCTAGAAAAACATAGGGCTATTAAAGACCTTAGCTTAAAAAAGCCAAGGTCTCCCACTCATCCAGTGCCATCTCCAGTCATCCTGAAGATATCTGGCCACAGTGCCCAGATAAAGTGATACTGATGATATTGCAGTTTCCCCTCTCCCTCATTAAATCTGATTCACTTGCACATCTTGACAATGCATACCTGATGTCATGATCCTCTTCAGAACAAAGAACAAATAAAACATCTCTCCCATAGTTCATAGAGAGATTTATATGTCTTACCTCAAAATTCTGTATTCAAAAGTATGACTTTCCATGGATTTGGTATAGGTATGTAGGTTTTCATATGAAGTATTTGTGAGAAAGGAGAAATCAATGCTCATGTCTGGAATCTCTGCTCATTTTTCTTAAGTGATACATGACATAGCCACAGTTGTCAATTATTATGATTAGATTTTCTTTAAGTCAGTCAAATTACTCACAATTTTTTTGGATTCCTATGCTTTATGATAATGATTAGAGATGCAATAAAATTCTTTAGATTAGCATAAATGAGTATACTGTCTATATTTAGCTATGCAAAAAATGGGCAACAGCAGTGTCCTCCCTAGAGAATATCATGACACAATAAAGTCAATATTAACTTGCTGTGAAAAGTAGAGTTTTCTGAGAAGACATAGCAGTGAGAAAAAATTGCTTCTCACATTGTGCGTTAAATTATGTTAGTTTTCTGGCAAAGCTCTGAGAAGATAGTCTCCCTATCTGTGAATAATAATAATAAAAAAAGAAATCATAACATGACCAACATTAGAAAGTAAAATGTTAAAACAAATATATTCCCAAATGACTAGTTTTGTTTGCATTCCTTAAAAAATAGTTTCGTGCTCAACTGAAGAAGAGGGTTTCCTAAAAATAGCTTTGAAGTGAGTACATCAGAATTATATCATAGTTCACATTTTTTCTGCTCTGTGACTCCTTTGTTGCTCTTAATTTGGTGCATATAAACCAAACAAAAACTAAATCTTTCTTTAAATATTTAAAGGGTGGGGTCAGCTAGGTGGTGCAGTGGATAGAGCACTGTCCCAGGAGTCAAGACCTGAGTTCAAATCCAACCTCAGACACTTCAAAATTACCTAGCCATGTGACCTTGGACAAGTCACTTAACCCCATTGCCTAGCCAAAAAAAAAGTAAAGGGAAGTGTAATAGGCTTTAGCATGAAATGCCAGACATGATAGGGTCATGCAAATTACTTAAAAACATTAATCTTATATTTGTCTTCCACCTAGCATTTTGCAACACTTAGCTTCTATCACTCAATTAATCAAGTATTTCTTAAGCACCCATTATGTAACTAGCACTAGGCTAGATACTAGGGATATAAGTTAAAAGTAAATCTATCCCTACTCTCACGTTGCTTACATTCCAATGAGGTAGACAAGTACATAGGGAAATAAATATAGCATAACTATTAATGAATAAAGACAATTTTTACAAAGCAGTCAAACTGCAAAGTAATTGGGAGGTTGGGGGAAATCAGGCTCTATCTTCATGCTGAAGATAATACCAGAGTTGTGTCTTAAAGGAAGAGGAATTTATGAACTGTAGGTGAGGAGGTTGTGTATTCCAGAATCAGGGACTGGCCAGTGCAGAAGCAATGAGAGAATATGTTTTGGCTAGATCACAGAATGTGGAAGTAGTATTTTCTCCCCCCACCCAGTCTTTTAATTATTTATTTATTTTTGAATTTTGTAATCCCCCCCAATCTTGCTTCCCTTTGCCCACCCCCCACAGAAAGTAGTCTGATTTAATTTTTACATTGTTTCCATTCTATACATTGATCTAAGTTGAATGTGTTGAGAGAAAAATCATATCCTTAATGGAAAAAATAAAATATAAGAGAGAAAAATTACACAATAAAATAGTAGTTTTTTGTTGTTTTTTTTAAATCAAAGGTTAATAGTCTGGAAGTAGTGCTTTTTACAGAGAACAGAAAAAAATGTTGGCATCAACTTGCAAAGGGTTCTAAGCAAGAATGTAAATTTTGGGGGCAGCTAGGTGGTGTAGTGGATAAAGCACCAGCCTTGCAGTCAGGAGTACCTGGGTTCAAATCTGGACTCAGACACTTAATAATTACCTAGCTGTGTGGGCTTGGGCAAGCCACTTAACCCCATTTGCCTTGGAAAAAACCTAAAAAATAAAGAATGTAAATTTTATCCTGATAGCCATTAGCAAGGAGAATCACATGTTTGTGTTTAAGAATATGTGTTTAAGGAAAATTTTTACTTCAGTAGTAGTGTGTAGCATGAACCATAATAAGGAGGGACTTCACACTAGGAGGTCAATGAGGAGATTGTTAGAATAACCTAGGGAGAAGTGATGAAGGCCTGAACTATGGTATTAACCATGTAAGGAAAAAAAAGAAATTGGATAGAACAGGTGTAAATGGCAAGATTTAACAACTTGTTAATATGTGTCATGAGGGAGAATAAGGAGTCCAGGATAATGCTGAGGAAGACTAGAAAAAAAATGGTAAGTTAGTTGTAAAAAGGAAGGAGAGGTATGGGTTGAATATGAGTTCAGTTTGGAAACATGAGCCCTGAAAAGGTCAGATATTTTATAAATGACATACTCTATTTTTGTTTCAATATCTAATATATTTGTATCATATCTTGTTACATATAACCATCAAATTTCGATGAAACAATAATTAAATCAACATGATAGTCTTAAAACCTTTGAAAGGTAAACAAGTTCACTTTTCAGAAGAAGGAACTGAATCATAAATAAAACATCATTCATCTAGGATCAGAAGTAAATGATGAAATCAGAAAAAAACATATAGGTCTTCTATCTCATTATCAATTCATCTTGTTGTTATATGTTGGAAAATATTATTCATGCAGTAAAAAAAAAATTACTCTCCTAGGCAAGTTTTCACAGGTAAACTCTTTTGGCCATCAAAATAAATAAACAAACAAACCACTTAAAAGACCAGATTACTCTCATAAGAAAAATCTAGTTCAGTTCTACAACTTCTTTACATTCAGAATTTAGAGTTAATTGCTTCTGATATATCAGCCATCTTACTGGTGGTTTAGGAGTTTTTGCAAATAAGAGCATATTGAATACAAATTAGCATCAGCCTTTTCAACTCACTTTCAGATATAATATGAACAGATAATGCTAATAAAATACTGGTCAACCATATATTTAATTCCCCAAATTCTTAAACATTAATGAAATACATTGCATTGATACCCATTGCTGCTTTGAAAATCTGATATTTTATTAATCCAAATTAACTACAATTTTCAGAATGATTTGTATGATTTATCTTTTTTTGATAAATAAACTCAAAAGCATTTTGAATGTGTTTCTCAGGATCATTTCAAAATACGAACCCTTGCTATTCCACAAAGAAAAAATTGATGAGTTAGGTTGTTGATACCACTTGAATGATGATTTTTTTATACATTGAATGTATATGGTACTGACTGGATACATTCTCATTTATAGATTATCTGAATATTATCTGAGAGACCATCAAGTACAACCATGTTATTCTTTCAATATTGCATTTATTTTACACGCAGGGATAGCTTTCAACAATCATTTTTGCAAGATTTTGAGTATCACATTTTTCTCCTTCCCTCATATCTCCCCCCCTCTCCCCCTGACAGAAAGCAATCTAATATAAGCTATACATGCATAGCCTTGCTAAACATAAATCCATTTTAATCATGTTGTGAAAGAAGAATCAAATCAAAATAGGAAAAATATAGAGAGAAATGAAAACACAATACACAAGACAACTTTTAAGTTTGCATTTAAACACTATAGTCCCTTCTGTGGATATGGATGGTATTTTCCATCACAAATCTTTTAGATTTCTCTGTGATTATTGTACTGCTGAAAAGAACAGGGGCATTATACTTGATCATCACCCAATGTTGCAGTTAGTATGTACAAGTTCTTCTGGTTTTGTTCATTTCACTCAGCATTAGTTCATGCAAAACTTGGTTTATGTTGATGTTTTATTTCTCAAAATATATGTTATGAAAGTTTTTCAACATTCATCCATATGCCTATGTATATTATTAAGTTAAAAAAATTTTCTTCCACCCTCCCTTCCTGCCCTCCTCCCCTCAGTGACAAACAGTCAGGTTCTTATTTTACATTAGCATTTTTGTTTAGCATGTTTACAGGTTAGTCATTTTTGGTATGAGGAATTAGGATTAAGGAAAGAAATAGATAAGAGATATTTTTTGAAAAACTGAATATATTTCCCAATTGATAAATGGTCAAAGGATATGAAAAAGCAGTTTTCAAATGAAGAAATTAAAGCTATATATAATCTTTTGAAAAAAATGCTCCAAATCATTATTGATTAGAAAAATGTAAACTTAAAAAAAAAAGATATCATCTCACATCTATCGGATTGGCCAAAATGAGATAAAGGGAAAATGATCAATGGTGGAGAGGTTGTGGGAGGATTGGGACAGTGATGCATTGCTGGTGGAATTGTGAATGGATCTAACTATTCTGGAGAGCAATATAGGAATATGCCCAAAGAGTAATAAAACCATTCATACCCTTTGACCCAGCAATTTCCATTCTAGGTTTATATCCAGAAGAAATGATTTTTTAAAAAGGGAAAGTCCTACATGTTCCTAAATATGCATAGCAGCACTTATTGCTCTTATAGAACAATAGTTCCATAGAATTCGTGTACCATAACTTGTAAAACCATTCCCCAATTTATGTGTATACACTCAATTTCCAATTCTTTGCCACTACAACTCCTATGAATATTTTGAAACATTTGGTACTTCTCCCATTTTTAAGATATCTTCTGGATGTGGGCCTAGAAATGGAACTGCTGGATCAAAGGATACAAAATTTTATTGCTCTTTGGACATAGTTCCATATTACCCCAGAATGTTTGGATCACTTCACAACTCCACCAGCAATGCATTAATGTCCCAATCCTCCCACAACCTCTACAACATTGATCATTTTCTGTTTTTCCTCATCTTAGTCAATTTAATAGATGTGAGGTGATACCTCAGAGTTGTTTCAATTTGCATTTCTCTAATCAATAATGATTTGGAGCATTTTTCCATATGATTATATACAGCTTTGATTTCTTTATTTAAAAACTGTCTATTCATGTCCTTTGACCATTTATCAATTGTGGAATGATTTCCAAACTTATAAATTTGATGCAGTTCTCTATATATTTTAGAAATGAGAAATCTCTAAAAATTCCAAGTTGTGAAGATTGATTCCCAGTTTTCTGCTTTCCTTCTAATTTTAGCTGCATTGATTTTATTAGTGCAAAACCTTTTTAATTGATTATTGTCAAAATCATTCATTTTAGAGTTTATAATGTACTGTATTTCTTGTTTGGTCATAAATTTGCCCCTTTCCATAGATCTGATAGAGCATTTCTTGGTCTATTAATTTATCTATGGTGTTGCCCTTAAAGTCTAAATCCTGTACCCATTTTGACCTTGTTTTGGTATAGGGTTTGAGATGTGGAACTATGCCTAGATTTTGCCATATTATTTTCTAGGTTTCCCTACAATTTTTGTCAAATAAGTTCTTGTCCCAGAAACTAATGTCTTTGGTTGCTGTAGTCATTTATTACTGTTTCTTGATCCATTACTCTATTTCTTTTTTTTTTTAGGTTTTTGCAAGGCAAATGGAGTTAAGTGGCTTGCCCAAGGCCACACAGCTAGGTAATTATTAAGTGTCTAAGGCTTTAGTAGTAGATACTACTTTTTATTTTAAGGAAAACTCTATTCATTCCTAAATTTTCTAGTGCTTTTAATAGTAATGGATGTTATATTTCAGCACTGATATTGATATGTTCAAGTATATTTAGCGTTTTTCTACTATTGAAACTACCATGACAACCTTGTATAAATCCTACATTATCACTGTATATTATCCTAGTAATAGCTTCATGTAATCTCATTGCTAAAATTTTATTTAAGATTTTAGCATTGGTGTGGCTAGGAGGCACAGTGGATAGAGCCGGGCCTGGAGTCAGGAGTAACTGAGTTCAATTCCTGCCTCAGACATTTAATAATTACCTAGCTGTGTGGCCTTGGGCAAGCCACTTAAAGCCATTTGCCTTGCAAAAACCTAAAAAAAATATATTTTAGCATCAATGTTCATTATGGAGATTGGTCTATAGTTTTCTTTGTTTTGATTCTTCCTGGTTTAGGTATCAGCACCATCTTTTTGTCACAAAAGGAATTTGGCAGGATTCCCTCTTCTGTTTTTAAAAATAGTTTATGTGGAAAAGAAATTAATTGTTCCTTAAATGTTTGGTAGAATTCATTTGTAAATCTATTTAAAAATTTATTTATTTATTGGGAATTTATTGATTTTTTTCAATTTCATTTCTGAAATGGGGTTACGTATGTTATTTCCTCTTCTGTTTATCTGTGCATTTTGTATTTGTTTTTGGTTTTTTGGTTTTTGCAAGGCAATGGGGTTAAGTGATTTGCCCAAAGTCACACAGTCAGGTAATTATTATGTGTCTGAGGCCAGATTTGAACTCAGGTACTACTGACTCCAGGGATGGTGCTGCATCCACTGAGCCACCAAGGTGCCTAGGCAGTTTATATTTTTGTAAGTATTTATCCATTTCATTCAGGTTATCAAATTTATTGTCATACAGTTGGGCAAAGAAGCTCCAAATTATGTCTCTTATTTCCTCCTCACTGATGGTTCACCCCTTTCATTTTTGATACAGGTAATTTGATGATCTTTTTTTAAAATCAGATTGACCAAAAGTTTATCTATTTTATTGACTTTTTCATAAAATCAGCTTAGTTTTATTTATTAGATCAATGGTTTTCTTCTATTCAATTTTGTTATCTCCCTTGATTTTCAGAATTTCTAACATGATATTTAATTATAGATGTTCAATTTGTTCTTTTTCTAGCTGTTTTAGTTGCATACCCAATGCATTAACTAACTCTTTATTTTATTCAAATAAGCATCTAGAAATAGAAAGTTTCCCCTCAAAACGACCTTGGCTACATCCCATAAATTTTGGTATGATGTCTCATTCTTATCCTTTTCTTGGATATAATTATTGATTATTTCTATGGTTGGTTGGTTGGTTGATCCACTCATTATTTAAAATTGTTATTTAATTTCCAATTGTTTTTTGGTTTCTCTTTCCATGACCCTTTATTATGTGTAATTTTAATTGCATCATGAATTGAGAAGTATGAATTTATTATTTCTGACTTTCTGCATTTAATTAAAAGGTTTTTATGCCCTGGTACGTGGTCAATTTTGGTATAGGTGCCAAGTACTACCGAGAAAAAAGTTATATTCTTTTCTCCAGAGGTCTATCATATCTAAGTTTCCTAAGATTTCATTAACCTTCTTAACTTCCTTCTTGTTTATTTTGTCATTAGTTTTATCTAGTTCTGTGAGGAGATTGAGGTCCCCCATTATTCGAGTTTTGCTTTCCATGTCTCCTTGTAAATTCATTCAAATTTTCCTCTAGAAATTTGGAGGCTAGGTGCATACATGTTTAATAACAATATTGCTTCATTATCTTTGGAGCCTTTCATGAAGATGTACTTTCCTTCTTTATCCCTTTTAATGAGATCTATTTTTGTTTTTGCTTTATCTGAGATCAGGTTCTCTACCCCTGATTTTTTTATTTCATCTGAAGCATAGTATAGTCTGCTCCGTCCTTTTACATTTCACTTGTGGATATCTCTATGTTTCAAATGTGTTTCTTTTAAACAACATATTGCAGGATTCTGGTTTTTAATCCATTCTGCTATCTGCTTGCATTTTATGGGACAGTTCATCCTATTCACATTTACAGTTAAGATTACTAATTCTTTACTTCTCTCCATGCTATCTTTCCCCTTGCATAGTTTTCTCTTTCCTTTTCTCTTATTTCTATTCACTAAAGTTTTACTCCCTTTCCCCTTTAACGTTTCTTTTAAAATTTGACTTTCAGTTTATTTTCACTTAAACCTTTGCCTTCTTTTTTATCATCCCTTCTTTCCTTTTCTTTTCCTTCCCCTTCCCCTTCCCCCCAACTTCCCTGTAGAGAAGTATAGATTTTTAAGCCCTAGTGGGAATTATTCCCCTCTTGGCCAAATCTATTGAATAGAATATACGCAGTGTTTACACCTTCCTTCTTTCCCTCTAAAATTATAAATCTTTGTTCCTCTTCACCTGATGTTATTTATCACTCAGATAATATTAATCAGATATCATCAATCGCAGCTTGATTAATTGACTACTTGATAAGCTCAAAGTGTTTTCAAAGTACCATCAGAGATTGATTGCTTGAGTGTTTTTAAGCATCATTGCCTTAAAGTCACTAAGTAGCCTCCTTTCTTCCATCTCATTAGAAGTACACTTTTCAAGAATCTTGAATTGTATCAAATTATAATCATTTTTTTTACTTACTTCCTTTTCAAGTATTCTCCAGGGACACATAATCCTCATGAGTCAAAATATCAACCAAAGTCAAATTATTTCATTGAACTATTTAAACCCTTTCAAGCATACTTCCCCCCCTCCCCTCCCATGGTACCTAACCCCTTGTTAATTAAAATATGGATTAAGTCCATCCCTTATTTAATTAACTACAAGAATCTCACTTCCCCCACTCCACCCAGTTATTTAACCCCTTATTAAGTAAAGAAAGGATTAATGATTTAATGAACTATAAAAATCTGAAAGGACTCAGAGTATTGGGAGATTCTTAAAGTCTCACTTAAGAATTTTACAATTGATTGTAAATTTTGGACAACATTGACTCAGGACTGCCCAGCTTATGATGCTCTCATCAGACAAAATGCTAAGCTTAGGAAGCTGAGACACTTAAGTTAGAGTCAACACTCTGCTTTTCATAGGGTTTTCTGTATCACATATAGTGTTGTCATCTTGGACCTCTTCAATTGAGAGACAAGATCCAAGCATATCCATATCATTCATGTCATCATCCATATCCAACCTATTCAATTATATTTGACCTTTAGTTATCCTAAAATAAGCACTATTCTCAAGAGTTATAAGTGTTATATCTTTTTTTTTAGGATTGTATACAGATTGATGATCTTGACTAACATTTGTTTTGTTTTGTTTTTCTTTATCCTTCCCCTTTTCATTTACCTTTTCATGCATCACTTGATTACTCTGTTCAGTTCTGATCTTTTTGTCAGGAAATTTTGGAAGTCTTCTACTTTGTTGTATGCCAAATTTTGAAGGGTAGTAAAATCTTGGTATTTTAATTTAGATAGAAATGTCATTTTTATCATATCAGTCTACCCATGAGCATTTGACATATGTTCAATTGATTAGCTCTGATTTTATTTGTATGAAAATTGTTTTATAGTTGACTTCATGTTGTTTCTGATATTGTCTTGGCAGGTAGACTCCCAACATTTTATGTTGACTAGTTACTTTAAATTGATTTTCTCTTTCTCTTGCTTCTGTGTCTTGTTAGTAGTAATAGAAATGTTGATTATTTCAGTTAGTTAATTTTATATTCTGTAATTTTCATAAAATTATTGTTTCAAGTAGTGGTTTTTTTAGTTTGTTTTTGCACAGTGATGGGGTTAAGTGGCTTGCCCAAGGCCACACATCTGAGTAATTAATTGTCTGATGCCACATTTGAACTCAGGTACTCCTGACTCCAAGGCTGGTGCTCTATCCACTGTACCGCCTAGCTGCCCCTCAAGTAGTTTTTAAGATGATTTTCTAGGATTCTTTAAGTATGCCATCATGCCATCTGCAAAGAGTGAGAGATCTATTTTTTCATTGTCTATTCTAATTCCTTCAATTTCTTTTTTCTTCACTTATTGCTAAAGCTAACATTCCTAATGCAGTATTGGACAAAAGTTGTGATAATAGGCATTCTTTTTTCACTGTTGAGTTTATTCAAAATGCTTTTAGCATATCCTCATTACATAAAATATTTGCTAATAATTTTAGATAGAGAATACCTATAATTTCAAGGAACATGCCATTTATTCCTATGCACTTACTGTTTCTAATATAAATGGAGCTTTTTATGTCAAAAACTTTTTCAGCATCTATTGAAATAATCACATTATTTCTGTTAGGTTTATTATTGATTTGCTCAATTATGCTGATTGATTTACTAATACTGAACCAAGCCTGAATTCCTGAAATAAATTCTACTTCATCATAGTGTATTATTCTAGTGAAAAATTGCTGTGATCGCTTTGCAAATACTTTAAAATTTTTGTATCCAAACTCATTTGACAAATGAGTTTATAATTTTCTTTATCTGGATTGACTCTTCCTGGTTTAAATATCAGCAATTTATTGGTGTCATAAAGAAATTTGGGAGAACTCTTTGACATATTTTTTGGAATAATTTAAATAGAATTGAAATTACTTGTTACCTGAATGCTTTGTAGAATTCTTTTGTGAAATCATCTGCCCTGGATGGCTTGTTCAATTTCTTTTTTCTGATATGGGATTATTTAAGTATTTAATTTCCTCTTCTTTTAACCTGGGCAGTTTATATTTTTGTAAATATGTATCCATTTCACTTAGGTTATAAAATGTATTGACATACAGCTGGGTAAGAGAGTTCTGAAGTGTACTTTAACTTCTTCCTCAATGGTTGTAAATTTACCTTTTTCATTTTTGATTCTTGTCATTTGGTTTTCTTCTTTCTTTTTTTTTAAATCAAATGAACTAAAGGTTTATCTATTTTATTACTTTTTCATATATTTTTTCATAAAATCAAGTCTTAGTTTTATTTATTATTTCAATGGCTTTCTTACTTTTAATTATATTAATTTTTCCTTTAATTTTCAGAATTTCAAATTTGGTATTAAATTGAATATTTTTAATTTGTTTTTCTAACTCTTAGCAGCATGTCCAAATTATTGATTTCTTCTTTCTCTATTTTATTCATTTCAGTATTTAAAGATATAAAATTTTCATAATAACTGCTTTCACTCTATTCAATATTTTTTAGTATGTTGTCTCCTTATTTTCATTGTCCCTACATGGGAGTGAACTCTTGTAATCTTGAGAATTATAACTCTATTACAGGGTGTACTGAGATTGAAGGTATGGATATAAGATCAGTTTGATGGGATGAGTTTAAAAAATAAGTAAGGAAACCATATGCATTGCAAGATTATGAGATTTTTCCTCCCATCAAGAGATGTAACCAGTTCAATCCTATTGAAATGCAGTATTTTTCTGTTTCCCTGTTTACCTTTCCATGTATCTTTTGAGTCTCCTGTTCTCAGTCTCTTTTTTGAAGATCAAATTTCTGTTCAGCTCTGTTCTTTTTTCATTAGGAAAAATTGGAAAGTCACCTATTTCATTAAGTATCCACCTTTTTTCCTTAATGAGTATGCTCAATTTCACTGAGCAGTTGATTCTTATTATAATCCAAGTTACCCTGCCCTCTGAAATGTCATTTTCCAGCCTTTCAATCTTTCTATTGTTCTGTATAATCCTGTGACTCCTCAGTATTTTAATTGCTCCTCTGAATTTTCTCCTTGATCTGAAAATTCTGGAATTTGGCTTTAATTTTCTTGACATTTCCATTTTGAGATTCCCTTTCAGGAGCGATTAGTTAATTCTTTCAATGACTATTTTGCCCTCTGGTTCTAGAATATTCAGTCCAATTTTCCTGATAATTTCCTGAAGAATTCTATCCAGGCTCTTTTTTTTATCATGGTTTTCAGATAGTACAACAGTTTTCAAATTAGCTCTCTGATATCTATTTTCCAAGTCAGTTGTTTTGCTAGTTTTCTTATTTTAGATTTTCTTCTATTTTCAATTTATTAAAAACTTTGTTTGATTCTTAGTGTCTCATGGATTCATTAGCTTCCATTAGTCCCAGTCTATTCTTCATGGAGTTATTTTTTTCAATTAACTTACATTTCCTTTTCCATTTGGACCATTCTATTTTTAAAGGAGCTGCTACCTTTTCCCATTTGTCCAATTTTATTTTTGAAGGAATTATTTTCCTTTTGCATTTGCCTAATTGAATTTTTGAAGAATTATTTTCTTGTGTCACTTTTTTTTGCAAGATGTTAATTTTTTTTGCATTTTCTCCCCAATTTTTTCCATATAATTTATGCTATAAAATCATTGTTTATTTAATGAATGGACCTATTGTACCATAGTGTGATTATAGTAGATGGAATTTTTGGTACACTTCAAATTCAATTCAATCTACCAAACATAAAAGGTATCTACTAAATACAAGACTGTGGTAATTACTGGGGATAGAAGAATGATATATAAGAGGATATAATTAAACTAATTTCTTCACCAATATATAAAAATTCTGCCAGTATTCATCAAACATTAATGTAGCATGCGTATATTACACATAAACTAGGATATTGAGAGGACAGCAGGCAGGGAAGCTCATGACACAAATGCATAAAAGATACTGATTTGAAAATATATTCAAGCAAAGCATAAAAGAAAAAAAATACATACTGGAAAGAACCCAGCAAGAATTCCTAGGTGAGTAAGGAAAGACATAAAAATCAACATTTAAAAATAAACAATATTTTAAAAATCAAGAATGATAGAAGAAATTAGACAAAGAAACAAAAGGCAAGAAAACTATGAAAAGATAATTTGCTGTTTGACCGAAGAGACAGAAGACACTAAAGAAAATCTTAAATTCACTAAAATTGAGAATTGGGCAAATGGTTAAAAAATACTACAAAACCTCATGGAAGAAAATAAGTCTTTAAGCATTAGCATTGGGGACAGTTAGGTGGTACAATGGATAGAGCACCAATCCTGGAGTCAGGAGGACCTAAGTTCAAATCTGGCCTCAACCACCTACTAATTGCCTAGCTGTGTGACATTGGGCAAGTCACTTAACCTCTTTGCCTTAAATAAATAATATTTGTTTTAAAAAAGAATTAGAATTGATTAAGTAGAAGCTAATGACAATGTGAACTTGAAGAAACAATAAAACAATTTAAGAAAACTGAAAAAATACATCTAGTCTGAAAAGAATAATGATATATATATATATATATATGATAAAATTATGTATCAAGGGGACTGATGAAAAAATGTAAAGGAAGATGGCCTATCTTTCCCATATCTAAAGCTGTACTAAAGAGCAGCAGCCATTAAAACTGCCTGGTACTAATTAAGTAATAGAGAAATGAAATCATTGCTTATTAGAGAAATGCAAATTAAAGCATCTCTGACATACCACCGTACACCTCTCAGACTGGCCAATATAACCAGAAGGGATAATGATCAATGTTGAAAGGGATATAGGAAATCTGGGACACTAATACATAGTTTGTTGAGCTGTGAACTCATCCAACCTTTCTGGAGAACAGTTTGGAATTGAACCCAAATGGCAACAAAAATGTGCATACTCTTTGATCCAGCAATACCACTACTGGGTCTAAGCTCTGAAGAGATTATGAAAAAAGGGTAAAAACATCACTTGTACAAAAATATTCATAGTAACCCTGTTTGTGGTGGCAAAGAATTGGAAATTAATTAATATCCTTCAATTGGAGAATGGCTTAACAAACTGTGGTATGTACATTTCATGGAACATTATTGTTCTATTAGAAACCAGGAGGGATGGGAATTCAGGGAAGCACGGAAGGACTTGCATGAACTGATGCTGAGTGAGATGAGCAGAACCAGAAGAACATTATACACCCTAACAGCAACATGGGGGTGATGATCAACCTTAATGGACTTGCTCATTCCATCAGTGCAACAATCAGGCAGAATTTTGGGATATATGTGATGGAGAATACTATCTGTATCCAGAGAAAGAATTGTGCAATTTGAAACAAAGACCAAATGCTATTACCTTTAATTTTTAAAAAAATGGTATTTTATTATATAATTTTGCTATTTCTTATACTTTATTTTCTTCTTTAAGGATATTATTTCTCTCTCATATCACATCTAACTTAGATCAATGCATACCATGAAAGCAATGTAAAGACTATCACACTGCCTTCTGAGGGGGTGGTGGGGAGGGAAGAAAGATTAGGGAAAAAAATTATAAAACTCAAAATAAATAAAATATTCCAAAAGAAAAAAAATAGAGCAATGAACCAGTGAATTCGGATAGGTAAAAAAGAAACAGTAGTAAATGATTACAGTAATCTATTGTTTGACAAATCCAAAGACATTAGTCACTGAGACCTCTATTCTACAAAAACAGATGTGAAAACTGGAAACTAGCAAAGCAAAATTAGGCATAGACCCACATCTCACATCCTATGCAAAATAAGGTGAAATTGGTACAGGCTTCAGACAAAAAGGACCATGCACCAATTGACAGATCAAGAAATACATTTTTTTTGATCGAATATATGGAAAGGAGAGGAATTTATGACCATATAAGAAATCGAATACATTCTAAATTAAAAATACATGATTCTGATTATATTAAAAAAAGTTTTTATACTAACAAAATTAATGCAGTCAAGATTAGAAGGAAAACCATTTTCACAACTAGGAGTTCTGATAAAGGTCTCATTTCTAAAAATATATGGATAGAATTGAAACCAATTTATAAAGTTACAAGTCATTCATCAATTGAAAAATTATCAAAGATATAAACAAGTAGTTTTCAAACTATGAAATTATAGTTATTTATAATCATATGAAAAAATGCTCCAAATCATTATTGATTAGAGAAATGCAAACTAAAACAACTATAGGGTGATTGAGATTACTAAAAGTGAAAATCGTCATCGTTGAGGAGTTTGTGGGAAGATTGTGACAATGCACTGCTGCTGGAGTTGTGACCTGATCCAACTATTCTAAAGAGCAATATGGAAGTATGCCCAAAGAGTAATAAAACTGATAATACACTTTGACCCAGCAATACCAATACTAGGCCTTTATTCAAAAGGACTCAAAAAAAAATGTGAAAAGTCCCTTATGTTCAAAAGTATTTATACTGGATCTTTTTATAATGGCAAAGAATTGGAAATTGAGGGGATGCCCATAAATTGGGGGATAGCTGAATAAGTCAAGGTAAATGAATGTTATACAGTAGTATTTTTCTATAAGAAACCATGAATGGTCATTAGAGAAGCATGAAAATTATTACATAAATTGATACTGAACAAAAGGAGCAGAATCAAGAGAACATTGTACAAATTAAAAACAACACTGTGAGTTGACCAACAATGATAGATACAACTCCACTCAGCAGTTCAGAGTTCTAAGCCATCCTTAGGAAACTTGTTATCAACAACACAATCTATATCCAGAACAGCAAAACAACACCCCCCACAAAAAAAACCCTACAGAATTTGAATAAATGCTGTGTTTCCTTGTCTAACACTTTCTATCCCTTGGTTTTCTGTCTTTTCCCTTAGTCCTAATTCCTCATATGGAAAATGACTAATATGTAAACATGTTAAACATAAGTGAACATGTATAATTTTTATTAGACTGTTTGCCAAAGATGGAAGGAAGGTGGGGAAAGGTAGTAGAAATACAAATAGTAGTTACACAAATATGCAAGTGAATGAATTTGAAAAGCTTTCATAGTATGTAATGGGAAAGAGAAAACAAAATAAATCAAAAAATAAATAAAAGATTTTATGGCAGAATTATTGAATCAGCTGAAAGTTATGATAAAAAGAGCCTAGATTTCAAACTTCAAGAAATTATAAATAAAAACAGACAAACACACACATACACACATCTGAATATAGAAATTATTATTTAAAAAGGAAAAATGAGAAGAGGTCAAGTGAAAAGAGCAGGTGATAGGAGGTAGGGAAGATTAAGGGAAGCAACAGTCAGATGCAAAACAAATTAAGGAGGGGACAAAGTGAAAGAAGAGAAGGATAAATAAAAGAGAATAGGATAGAAGAATATAAATAGCAATCATAATGATGAAAATCAGTGGGATAAATTCACCTACAAAACTGAATAGAATAGCAGAGCAGATAAAAAAAAGCAACAATACTTCAATTTTTAATTATATAATTTGGAAAAACCGAATTAATTAGTCAGTCAGGCACTTTGAATTTTTCTATGATATTTCATGATAATTGTGTGTTTCTATAGGAATATAGCCCACTGTATGTCTCCTAGAAATTTTTGTAGCTAGGAAACAGGGAAATGAAAGATTTGGAATTCTTTAAGAGGAAAATTCCCCTGGATATAGAACTATATTATAAAACAAGAATTATCAAAACTATCTGATATTGGCTAAGAAATAGAGTGTCCTATCAGAGAAATAGTTTAGTTTCACAAGACATAGTAGTGAATAACTTTACTCTAACCACTGTTGGATTAACCCAAAGTCTCCAGTTTATGGGATAGAACTCACTAATTGATTAAAAAAATACTGCTGGAAAACTGGAAAATAGTATGGCAGAAACCAGGCATAGATAAACATCTCTTACCCTATACGAAGGTAAGGTCAAAAATGAATAAATGATTTAGACATAAAAGGTGAAACCATAAGTTAATTATAAGAGGAAACAATTTTTTATCTAATTAGATCTAAGGTGAGAAGGAGAATTATGGCAAAAGAAGAGACAAAGCGTATTGTGACATACAAAATGGTTAATTTTGGTCACATTAAATTGAAAATTTTTTGCAATAACAAAGGCAATACAAACAATATTAGAAGGAAAGTGGAAAGCTGGGAAACAATTTTTCCATTAAAGATCTAAATTCTAAAACATATAGAGAACTGTGTCAAATTTTTAAGAATAAATGCCATTCCTCAATTGATAAATTGTTAATTTATATGAACAGGCAGTTTTCAGTTGAAAAAAAATCAAAATTACCTACTGTCATAAAAAAACACTCTGTCACTGTCAATTAGAGAAATACAAATTAACACAAATCAAACATAGCATCTCACACATGTCAGATAGAAAAGGGAAATGATCAATTTTGGAGGGATGGGGAAAACTGAGGTACTAATGCACTGTTGGTATATCTGGGATTTGATCCAATCATTCTGGAGTGCAATTTAGAATTATGCCCAAAGAGCATATCCTGTGATCCAGTAATACTACTTCATGGTCTGTGTCCCAGAGAGATCATTAAAAAGGGGGAAAGACTCACAACATACAAGAATATTCATACCAGTTCTTTTTGTAGTGGCAAAGAATTGGAAATTAAGGGAATATCAGTTGTCAGGAATGGCTGAACAAGTTGTGGGATATGAATTAAATGAAATAGGAAAGGATGAACAAATTTCAGAAAAACTAGAAAAACTTAAACAAATTGATGCTGAGTGAAATGAGCAGAACCGGCTGTACATTGAGAAATCGCTACATGTGCTACTATAGTTCTTAGCAACATTATGCTTTTTAATATCATTACATTGTAATCAACTTTGCCCATAACCTTTGTCTAAGTATACTCTTCCAACTGTCCTAATGGAAATACAATTCTCAACAGTTACAAATATTAACTTCTTCTGTGGAATGTAAATACTTTAGTCTTATTGACTAACATGTTTTTTCTTTCCATTTACCTTTTTTTACATACCTATCAAGTCTTGTATTTGATGATCAAATTTTCTGTTCAGTTCAGATTTTTTAATCTGAAAAATTTGTAAGTTCTCTATTTCATTGGATGTCTATCTTTTTTCCCTTGAAAGAATATGCTGAGGGGCAGCTAGGTGGCATAGTGGATAAAGCACCAGCCCTGGAGTCAGGAGTACCTGGGTTCAAATCCGGTCTCAGACAATTAATAATTACCTAGCTGTGTGGCCTTGGGCAAGCCACTTAACCCCATTCCCCTTGTGAGAAAAAACGTTAAAAAAAAGAAAGAATATGCTGAATTTTGAAGAGTAGTATATTCTTGATTATAATTTAAGGTCCTTTAATCTCCTGTATTTCATATTCTAAGTCCTTAGATCCTTTAATGTTGAAGTTGCTAAATCTTGCTTAATCCTGACTGTGACTCCTTGATATTTGAATCATTTCTTTTTGGCTATTTGCAGTATTTTCTCCTTTACTGATAATTCTGAAATTTGACTTCAATATTCCTTATGGTTTTTATTTTTAATATCTCTTTCAGGAGGTGATCACTGGATTTTTTTGAAGACTGTTTTATCCTCTCATTCTAACATATTAGGGCAGTTTTCTTTGATTATTTCCTGAAATATATTGTTCAGGTACATTTTTTAATCATGGCTTTCAGATAGACAAATAATTTATAAATTATTTCTTCTGGATCTATTTTCCAGGTCAATCATCTTTCCTAAGAGGTACTTTATATTTTCTTCTATTTTTTTCCAATCTTTTGATTTTGTTTAACCAATTCTTGATATATTATAAAGCCATAACCATCCACTGGTCCAACTCTAATTTTAAAGGATTTATTTTCAACAGTTAGCTTTTGTATCTCCTTTTTCATTTGACCAATTCTACTTCTAAAGTTATTTTTTTCTTTAGTCCAATTTTTTTTTTGCAATTCTGCATGAATCTCAATTCCTCTAATTTTTCTTCTACCTCTCTTATTTGGTTTTAAAAATTCTTTCCAAGTTCTTCCAAGGTGATTTTTTGACTTGTTATCAAATCACAATCCTCTTTGAGTCTTCACAAATAGGTATTTTGTCACTGCTTTCCTCTTCTGAGATGGTGTTTTTGATCTTCCCTACTGGCATAGCAACTTTCTATGGTTAGGGATCTTTTGAGTTTTTGCTCATTTTAGAAGTTAAACTCTGCTGCTGGAGTACAGGGGGAACAGTCCCAAGGATTAGGGGGTCTTTTTATTGGTTTTCTGCACTAGTGCCTCAGGTCCTGGTGACTTATTCCCTGTGTTTGCATAGCCTGACTCAGTTATGCTTGTTGCATCAGAATTCTGGGGCTCATGGCATGCCTTCTATGCTGGACCTTGGGGATTCAATGCTGGCCTGCTCTACAGTTGACCAGCCTGATCAGGACTAAAGGACCTCAGTTACTGATCTGTTGTGTGGTTAAGAACTTCCCACTGGCTTACCAGTTCCCTAACTGGGTGACACTCCTCCTTCCCTAGGGGAGAAAGACAGACCTTTCCTGAAGACCTTCCAAGATATTTTGTGCTGATAAGTTTTCTTGTTCAATTTTTTGTGCATTCTGTCACTCCAAAGTCTGTTTAAAGACTTCATTTAATGTTGTTTTAAAGTAGAACTGGGCAAAGCTCAGGGAGCTTTCTAGCTTCTCTCCACCATCTTACCTCTGCTCGGGAAGTCATTTTTAATATGATTTTTAATGAGTTATTAAAGTGATAAGATTTGGGGATTCAGACTGCTGTGGAAGCAAGTACAGTACATGGGCAGATACATGACAAACTGGAAAGAATCTGTAGGGCCTGACATCAGGAAAACTCCCCTTATTGAGTTTGAACTTGACTTCAGATACCTACTATCTCTGTGGCCTTGGGCAATAGTTAATCATCTATAAATGAGAGAAGGAAAAAGCAAACTAGTCCAGTATCTTTTTCAAGAAACCCCAGATGGGGTCATAAAGAATTGGACACAACATAAACAACTGAAAAACAATCACATGGCAGCAAGTACAGTCATAATAGTCTTTGATAATAGGGATAGGTAAATAAAGCAGGGTTAATGATGAGGGTTTTTGTTTATATAAGGGAGGGAGAGAAGTGGAAATATAACTGCAATGAAGAATGAACTTTCAGAGTTTACAGTCTTGCAACTGATTTTGTTCAAGGGGTGTGACTAATGTTCAACATAGCAGATCATTTAAATTAAGAAGGCAAAAGAACCAAACTATTTTGGTATTGGAAGGATTATAATTTTTTTTAATTTAAGTCCTAGAATTTCATAGCATGATAGAGAGTAAAGAGGAATATCATAAACCATAGGATAAAGTGATTAAGAAAACTGGGAGAGAGTGAGCTGAATGTTGATATAAAATACCAACAAGGTTGAGGGAGATGGTAGGAAAATATTGTGATTACTAGGTATTTAAGATTAGTTAAGAATGATAGTACAGAGAGGATACAAAAGCAGACTATGGGAATATCTTTCTTTGTCAGACTGTGATTTGGAGATAATGGGAGGAAAAATGTTTCCCATCGAGGAGAGATTTGAATGAGATGCTCTCCCAAGAGCAAAATAAGATTTTTATTAAAAACATTGTGATAACAAGAGTGATTGGGGGCAAAGTTTTCATACACACAGAAAGTTATTGAGAAAATAAGAGAGATCTAAAGAGTTTGATGAAATGGATTAGGAGAAAAGTAGGAAAATACATGGAGAAGATTTATAGATGGATGGTGGCTCTGGGTGAGTTCAGTAGTAGGGCCAACCCCTTCACAGTCTTCTCAAACAATGGAAGACTATTCCTATGTTGCAAATGCTGAGTAGATTTTGGGGTAAATGTTATGTAAGTTAGTCTTGCTTTATGACTTGGAAAATCATGTCAGTTTTTATCAATGGAGAGTTTTAAAAGTAGAAACATAATTGCAACTTGGAATACTGACAACCCTCTTTTGTGGATTGAAAATTTATGTTCAGAATGACGTTAAAAGGTTTTTCCTCCCCTCCTTTTCCCCAGGAAGTAGGAGAGGATTGAAGACTATTTGAAAGTGACATTGTGTGGTATAAGTACTCCTCCTGCACTGTAAGATGTAGAAGTATTTTTTAAAGATTTTAATAGAATTATAAAATTGACTACAATGATCTTTTGTGAAAATTTTCTTAGAAGATTGAAACTGACAGAATGATAGTGAGGAAAATTATTTGTTATTAATGGGAAAATGTTGATGACTTAATTATTGTACTATAATTTTCATTAATGTGAATCTTCTGTGTGAAACTGATGACTTTTTCCTTATTTTATTCCTTAGGATAGAAGAATTTGTGTGGTCAGATATAATTTTAAATATATACATTGAATTCATTGTGTGTGTAGATGGATGTATGTACAAACACACACACACATATAATTGGAGAGGGTTTGAAATTAGCAAATTAAACATTTAAATTTCATACATATGTAAAAATAATATAATACTTTATTACATAATTTAAATATACATATATATGCACATTTATCAGTAAGAATTTAGAATTTCTGAAGTTGAAAAACTCATAGATATTAACTCTGCACTAGCAAAATAAATCCTTATTGACAGGAGAACACTATAAACATAATGTTCTTTGAGTTTAGCAAAACATTTGGCAAGGTATCTCATGCTTTCCCTTTGGCCAAAATGGAGATATAGACTAGAATTTCTTTCACAAATGGCAAAATATAAGGGCTTGTGGGATAGAGAATGGCATTTCAAAGTTCATGATCTTGGAGTTGGATAAGTTCAAAGTATGTGACATAGATCAATATTTAATGAAATTTCTTTTGCAATATCTTAGTGATCTAACTTTGTCCTCATTCTATTCAACTTTTTTTTTTACCAATTACTTGAATGAAGATATAGATGGCATGCAAATCAAATTTGCACATTTCATATTGGAAAGGATAGCTAACATATTGGATTAAATGGAACTGTATTTATTAAATATTTTCTACATGCTGAGAACTATGCAAAGCAATAAGAGAAATAAATGGAAGAGCATGATAGAGATATTGTGTGCATGTGTGCATAAATATATACTATATAGACAGTGTGTATGTATATAAACATATTCTCTCATATATAGTGTCTCATATAGTCACACACACATACACACACATATATATGTATATATATATATATATATAGTATGTGCATAAGAAGCTTAAAAAATAAACATGAACTTAGTAACATCATCATCATCTGTTATTTTTTGTGAGCAATTTTATTGATGGGCAGGATTTCATCACTATTGTTGAAAGGTGCTTCATAATCATTTGCTGAAAGAACTACAGACAAGGACTTACTGAATACTGTACAACCTTAAGGGATGTCACACACAGTTGCAAATTAGTAGAAAATCACACTTTACTTTCAGAAAAACTGAGACACAGAAGGAGACTGAAATCTTGGAGAATTAATAATGACCCCCACAAAAGAGAAACAAGAAACAAGATTACACATCTCTATTGTATGGTAGACAGAATATTAGACTACACTGAAGATATATGGAAAGCTGATCAATTTGAATTAAGGTACGACACCAAATAGAGAGTATGAATGATAATGGCCACCATTGCCATGTATTCACCACAGATATGTGCTATGTGAGACAAGAATTTTTATATCTATCTTTCCCACTGAAAAAAATAAAATAATTGTGGAAGGTCATTGAAAGAGAAAATTATGTTGTTATTTTAATACTATGATATTCCACTAATCCTGCATCATTGTGTCAGGGTGCCACTGAAATTGTTACTTTCTATTATCATGAAACATTATCACAGTTGAGTAACAGTTTTTAAAAACTGTATGCTTAATTAAACCAGGGATTCTTAATCTTTTTTGTGGATCTATAAAGCAGTCAAGTGAATCCTATAGACCCTTTTAATAATAATTTTCCAATTCAGAAACATAAAATACAAAAAAACTACAAAGGAAATTACTTATATTGAAATAAAGTTAACTATGTATATGTGTATTTGTATGTATATTTCTATTTAAAAGTTCATACATCCCAGGTTAAGAATTCCTCTATAGAACTTCATTATGTAATAAAGCACAGAGAATCATAAAGAAATTAAATAGGGACTCGGGGCCAGAACTAAAGATAGTTTGAAAGTGATTTAGAGATATTTTTTGAGATGTGAAGAACTTCCTAAGCAATATAAGGAGAAAGACTAAATCTTATCTGCTTTCTGTAAATTTTCTGAATGAGTAAACTATTTCCCCCAAAATGGTAATAAGTGTTGGGGAGAATAAATGGAACCTGATTACTAGACCTCTCAAAGATTATGACAAGATCTTCAGAGGGAAAATTTTCTTGGTCAGAGAAGAAACATCCAAGGACAGCTTGCTGAGATTCAACCCAAGAAGAGGTAAAACAATGTCTCAGCCTCAAATGAAAGGACATCATTATTTTAAGCTATAAAGCTGATAGGCTAGGCCCTATGTTTCCCGGGAAATGGATCAACTGAGTCCTATCTAGGACATGCCACTATAATGCTACTACAGTACCTGAGACTTGAATTATAAAAACAAAATGTTGTTAGAATAGCTGGAGATACCAGCATTTGGTCTCCTTCCTATTCTGATTTCCACAGACTCTGAGGTTGCAGTGCTGGTGTACCTGCAAAGATTAAAAATCAAATTTGGTGAAGCACATCCTTAATGTCTACCAGTAGCTGAAGAAAGAAATTTCTGGATTTTGTGATATGTATAGTCAAATAAGTTATCATAGAAATAGATACTAAAAGGAACAAATAATTTGTTGAACAAAACAAAACTAAAACTTCATGAGGCATAAATATAGGATCCAAAGAGAAGATTGGATATGGCAAGATATTGTGGAAAGTGAAAGACTTTAGTAAAACATTACAATGCAAGCAGAAGAGATCTGTGACAAAGAAAAACATAATTTGACTAATTCCAGAACATTTTCTCATTCTTGCTTCACAGAAGGAAGGTAAACAATCACCTCCATTTGTCCAGACTCAAATGCAAGGACTCAGGGAAAGCCTAATGGGAAATAGAATTCTAAGCAGAACCTTTTCACTTGAAGAGGAAGAGAAACACAGGACCAGTAAAGAGAAAAGATTGAGGTAAGAACAACAGTAAGAGAATACAACTAGAGAGGCAAATCTGGGTTCTATCATAAGAGTAAATGAATTCAAATGAGTTCTGGATCTACTTAATAGAAGAGGGTGTAACTGATATTGTATTTATTGAATGAGTCTGGCTTCAGGAAATGAAGATAGAGTCTTGATGTGACAAACACCAAAGATCCTATATATGATAAGCTATTCCATATATATGTACATGCATATTTCTATATTGTGTGTATGTAAGTGCTTGTCTATTCCTCACAGGAACCTAGAAAGGTGAGGAATAAAAGTTATTATTCCTACTTTTTTATAAGAGAAGACTGAAACTCAGGGGCAGGAGGTGAAGATATTTGTTCAGGCTCCCACTGGAAAGTGTCTGACACAGCTACCATTCTAACTCCTATCTCCCAGATTAAAGCCCAATACTGTTTTCCTGATATCAAGGCTGCAACTTGACCTTCAGGGTTTTTTTATGTTTTTTCTAACCAGTCAATTACTGCTCTAGGGATTTGGAAAATAAACACGCATAAACTGATAAAATACATAATTTGCATCTACAAAAACAAATGTATTCACTTAAACACATTCAAACACATAAATATATATATATATATACATATATATGCACATGCATATGCATATATAAGCTTGTACACACACACTCACACACATATATATATATACACACATGAGTACATTATAATTGTGTATAGATAGATTGATGAGCATGCTTTTGTTAAGTGCCTCCTTTGTGTTATATATTAAAAAAGATGTAGAGAATACAAATGCAATCAGTAGAACAACCAACCCCTAGTATACAACAAATGAGTAAGAGTGGTATAATAGATAGGGCATTGGAACTGAAGTCAGGAAGACCTAATTTCAAAGCTTCATCTCCACCTACAAATTATGTAATTATAACTGAGATACTTAATCTCTATGTATTTTGTTTTCTTCCTTTATAAAATGAGGGATTGGAATTGATGCCATATAAGTTCCTGATGTGTTAGTGATATCTCAAACTTCCTAGCATTGGTAAATTTTCAGTATGAACATTCACTTCTTGGAAATCAGCAAATGGTATAAAACAGAGTTCAATTTATTTCCTTGCTAATTTTCTGGACTTAAAAAGTGATAGGATATAGCACAGATTAATTAAATTTAAAAGTATTTGAGAACCAGTTAAATATTTACCACCACACTTTTGCATCCAATTCTAAATCTATGATCCTTAGTGCAATTAAAAGTATATATGCAAAGGACAAATGATAAAGATACAAAGTAATTAGGGTAGGAGGGTACTTGAAGTTAAGGGCAAAAGGAAAGGTTTCATTTAGAGCATGACCTTAATCTGAGTCTTGAAGAAAAGGAGAGTCTTTTGATTTGTCTGTAGATTTTAATCATAGTCTTGACTGAAGCTGACTAGAAATAAAAAAAAGAGAAAATTGAGATAATTTTAGTAGGAGCACCACTTCTGACTGGAATCAGGTAGGGATTACAGATATGAATAATTTGGTTCAGTATAGGATAATTTTTCCTACTTACTACTCTCTAAAAATGTAAAGGGAAGCCATAGGAAGTAGTGAATTCTTCCTAATAAAACAATGGGTAGATCACCTCTTGCAGAATCACAGTTAGGTATGAGTTTGTTAAAGAATCTTCTGGTGTATCTTCCAACTCTGAAAATCACAAAAAATCTCTAGTACTTGTCTGTATTGAATCAGGTATTGTTTTCATTCTTTGCTTTAATATTGCCAGCACCTAGTGAAATAAATAATCACAAGTTTTCTTTATGTCATTCATTTCATTAGAAGCATGGTGAATTCCAGGGATGACTTCTCACAGTAATATTTTTAAATGCATGAAATAAAATACATAGGATTACAAAAGAAGGAAATTATATCAAAATACAGTTACAAGAATATTTTAAAGATAAATTGAAGGGGCAGATGGGTAGCACAATGAAGTCAGGAGGACCTGAGTTCAAATTTGACCTCAGACACTTAATAATAATTGCCCAGCTACGTGACCTTAGGCAAGTCACTTAACTCCATTGCCTTGCAAAAAAAAACCCAAAACAGAAAAGATGAATTGAAGTATTCCAAGTTAAAAACTATTGCTTTGCTCCAGTCCCTTAATTTGACAAATGAAGAAACTGAGTCCCAGGGAGGTAAAATTTTCCTGAAAATCATACATTGGCAAGGTTTCTCTCTGACATCATTCTCTCATCATTTCAAGACTCTAATGGGAACTGAGAAACAGAGTGTAGTTTGAAGTTTTAGGCTCACTTGATTTTAATTCCTGGTTTTAAATGCACTTGTTTCTATTTCCACTGAGGATTATATTATGTTAAGAAACTCCCTTAATATGGCCTTGTGATCTAACTTTAAAGGACACCTCTGTTATATCACACAGTTTACAGGAAAATCAAACAGAATTTGGGCAACTTGTAATGAGAAATAGAACCCTAGGGAGCTCTCCTATTACATACATTAATTGTCTTAAGCAATTTTAAAAGTTCAATATAGTTATAAAAAATAAAAATAACAGCAAAACCTTGCTCATGATTTATTTATTTTACATGCTCAGAAACTATTCTAATAGCCTATTGAGTCAAATAAAATCAAATGATGTTTAAAATTATTTAACTTGAGAAATAGGAATGATATGGTAATAAGTGTCTTCTTAATTGTTATTTTGAAACCATACATACTTAAAATTGTTTAGTGCAGAGGTATGTTTTTGAACTAGAAGTTTAATTATTTGTCAAAGAGGGCTTTTTAAATCTTCTTAAATTAAAAATTCTGAGCAAGCATATATAACTTCTGTTTTATTTTTCTAAGAAAGGAAAAGAAATAGAATATCATGTAATTAGCAAATGTCAAAATGAATTTTCTATTCACAGTATAAATGACAAACTGCATACTTAAAAGAAAAAGCAACTTCAGTGTTGCCTCTGTATGGGAAATTGGAAAAATGGTACCTGACTACAAAAGAATTTGTGTGATCTGTCTAAATTCTAATACTGGTTTGCTTCTCAAATGAATTTCTTTGTATCTGAGTAATAGAGAAAAGAAAATTGATCTACATACAGATCTACCAGGCAACAGTTTGTCCAAAGGATCAGAATTTTACTCAGATTGAATGTATATATATTTTTTTCCAATTGTGGCAATGAAGTGTAAATAATGTATCTACTTGGTATCACCAGAGAATTCAATGGTCAGTGATTCGCATTTATATATCATTCTAAGGTTTACAAAGCACTTAGCTTATAACAACACTTTGATGTAGATAACACAATCATTTTCACCCCTGTTTACATGTTAAAAAAACTGAATCCTAAGAGATTAACTTATAATAATAATAACAATGGCTAATATTAATATAGTGTTTTACAATTTGCAAAATTTACATATATATTTACGTAGATATATAATATAAAATTAAGTAAAAATCATAAATCACGTATTTAGTACTTGGAATATACTGGGAAGTGTCAATAGCTCTGGGAGAGCTGAGATTGAAATCCAACTATCCTGACTGTAGCCATTGTTCTTGCCACTAGACCAAGGTGTTTCTATATAAACTCTGTTCCAAGCATGCTATCATGAAAATAAATGCTCAAGACTTTGGAACAGATCACATTGTCTCTTAAGAAGCAAATATTTTTAGGTGGCATAGTGGATAAAGCACTGGCCCTGGAATCAGGTGTACCTGGGTTCAAATTCGGTCTCAGACACTTAATAATTACCTAGCTGTGTGGCCTTGGGCAAGCCACTTAACCCCATTTGCCTTACAAAAAAAACCTAAAAAAAAAAGAGCAAATATTTTAGGTAACCCTATTCCTTTCATAATTCCATAGCAAACCAAAATGGTAGTCAAATCTTTATTCTATAAAATAGTTTTATATTCTATTTTGCTCTTTTAATTTATTTATTTTCATCCATTTGTATATGCATAATTCCAAATTACAAAGTTTCCCTCTACTCTCCCTTCCCATCCCCCCTCTGCTCAGTTGTGAACAGTCAGATTAGCATTTTAAATTCATATTTTGTTAAACATATTTACAAATTAGTAACTTTTGGCATGAGGAATTAGTATTAAGGGGAAAGAGATACATAATAGATAATTTTTATAAAGTGTTCATCAGATTTGGTAGGGGTATTTTTTTCCGTGTTTTGTTTTATTTTGCTTTTCTTCCTCTATTTGGGGATAATATAGTCCATAATCTGTCACATACAGTTGTCCTAGCTCTCTGGACTGCCAAGAGGGGTTGCTTCCATCGAGGTTGTTCATCTCATAAAGTAGATGTGTAAATTGTTCTCTTGCCTCTACTCCCTTTGCTCAACATCAGGTCCCATAAGTCATTCCATGCTTCTCTAGAGTCGGACCATTTATTATTTCTTATAGAATAATAATACTTCATAGTTTTCATGAACTATGACTTGTTTAGCCATTCCCCAATTGATGGGCATCTCCTCAACTTCCAATTCTTTGCCACTATAAGAAGAGTTGCTATTCTGGAACATGTAGGACTTTCCTAATTTTTACAATTTCTTCTGGATAGTCCTAGAATTGGAATTGCTGAGTGGAAGGATATGAACAGTTTATTGCTCTTTGGGTATAGTTCCATGTTGCTCTACAGAAAGATTGGATCAGTTCACTATATTCCATTTTGATTTACATGGTTACATTCATGCTGAAAATAAAACTCAGAATTGTCAAATAATGAGCCACTGGATGTAACTATACAAAGAAGATACTACATTATATAACCCCACATATTTCTCTAGAATCGCTGCCTTTTGGAGTCAGAAGGATTCTCAGTGGTCATCTAATAAAAGCTTATCCTCTAATTTCACTCCATCACATATTTGTCATGTCTTCTTCCATTTTATTTGAAGATTCCTAGTAAATGAGAATCCACTATCTCCAGGGGCAACATATACTGGTTTTGTATAATCCCCAGTTGTTAGGAATGTATTCTTGATTCTGATTGTCATTTGCTTTTTGTAATTTGCACCAATTCCTTCTGATTCTTTTGTCTATGCCAAATGCCTACACAGAATTGGAGCAAGATGCAAATATAAATTAAGAATAAAAATGTTATAAATCAACAGACTTACTTAACTTCTCTTCCATAGCAATTAGAAACTATGGAAGACACAAAAATATATCAAATATTTTCTGTTTTCAGGGAATTTACATCCTCATTGACACACAGGAAATAAGCATGAAAAGTTGAATAACAATATAAGAAGTAATTTGTAAGAACAATAGAAATAATTACATAAGTCAGTATAAGGTTAATTTCCAAATTTATTGTATAGACAATAAATGTTTTAAAGTAAAAAAGTGAGAATTATAAATTATAATTATGTATAACATTTAAATGTTAAATAAAAGAAGCAAGAAGCAGAATCAGAAAATGTTCTTAAGAAATTGTTTGAAAACCAACTTGAAGGAAAGGGTTCATTTAAGAATTGACACTACTAATATGAATTAAAATCAGTTTCCAAAAAGCTCTAGAAATGGATACAAATTTTTCCTATTAACAGAAACACTTATTAAAAACTTGCCATTGCTGTTACTGATTATGATGATGGTGATCATTGGTTTTAGTGGAGGAGAAACAGCATTATAACTGTGTATTCAAAATATTCCATTTGAAAGGTTGTATTCTCCAAAATGTATTGGAGAATAAAAGAATATCCCAAGGTAGAAGGCCATTGTATGAATGCAGGTATGAAATAACAAATATCTGAATTAGGGGGATGATGATGATAATGAAAATGGAGTATGTAAATTTAGAATCATTGAAAATGAATAGTAGATACATCATAGTGAATAATTAAAAACTTAGTCAAAGGAAATGAGAACTTCAATCCTTGGAACTCTATAGGGGATTTAGAGAAAATGATAAGTAACAACAATAAGTAATTGCAAAAGGAGGAACATAACAGGTGTTTGAGTCTTATTTTAATTTTTTTTGGCATTGTGCATTTGAATTGGAATATCTAAATAGAAATATTCATCAGACAGTCTAAAGTATATAAATGAATCTCACATGAGAAGTCAGAACTGCAGATATTGATTTCAGAATTATTCACTTAGGTAATAAAATCAAAATAAGTTAGGAACTGTTTGACTTTTAATGGGATAAAAAAATCACAAAATTTTAGAGTTGAAAGAAACCTTGGCAATTATCTAAACCTAACAGAAATCAGGAAATTAATCTCCTGTAAAAGATACCTGATATGTGGTCATTACGCCATTGTTCGACAAACTTTAATGTAAAAGTTCTCATGACTTCCCAAGGCAGTCATTTTAATTGTTAGGAAGATTTTCTATACTTCAGACCTAAATGTTCCTCTTTACAATTTTCACCTACTAATTATAGTTCATCCCTTTGGGAACAAACAGAAAAAGTCTTATGTCTCTAATACTTAACAGTACTTCAAATATTTAAGGACAACATCATGTGTCTAGACTAAATTTCTTCTCCAGGCTAAATCTTTGAGGATGCTTTAAAAACAAAACACATTGATGCATTTGTTTTCTATTTTAATTCGTTCCAAACGCACCACCTATGCAAAGATACCCAATGAACCTTCCCTCTAAAAAAAGAGAATCAATAAAATAAAACCAAATTAAACAGCCAAAGTGATAACATATGCAAACAATTGTTTCTGTATATCCTGTCTTTCAAATAAAATATTTTTCCCTTGTAGATATTATATGTTATTTTAGTTTTAATGATTTTTTGCTTTTAATTTTTCCAATATGTCCTTAATTTCTATGCAATGTGATCTCCAATTATTCTCTACTTCTGTGTATGTGTTTGTGTCTGTGTGTGTGTGTGTGTGTAAGAACAGCATAGAGAAAGAGACAGACACATAGAGATAGAGAAATTTGCTCCCCAAAGATTCAGTTTTTCTATTGTCCCAATTATTTCTGCTTTGAATGTTATAAATTTTGCTCTAAAAAATTTTATTTTTCTCTCATATCATTTAGTGGTTGTTGATCTCTTAGAAATTCACAAAATTCTCTGCCTCATCAGATTTTAGTTCAATTTCTTTGGTCTCACTATATATTGAGTTATATGGATTTGATTAGATGGCCTAAAGATAATATTCTCCTTTGTTTTATTATCTTCCCTATTACTTTATCATATTAAAAGTTTTAATTCAGTATTCTTTCTTCTAAAATCCTGGGTGATTTCACTATGTCCTTTATGTATTCCCTTATTGTGCAAATTTTGACTCCATCTCTTTTGATAGCAAATTTTTTTAATTTTGGATTTCAAAGATCTCTCAATCTCGTCCTTCATTAAAAAATTTATTTTCACTAGCTTTAGTCTGGGGAGAACAGGACTGTCCCTTACTGAATGCCAGCTCATTTTCCTCCAGACTGCTATCATTAGAACTTCTGGTATCTATGTTGCAACCTTTGAGAAAGATTGAACTTCCTATAGCTCTACCTCTTTCCCAGTTGTTCTGCTTGTTTTGATGAAATAAACAATAGGGTCCAAGTATAAACTACGTCAGTAGAAGGAAATTCCTCGATGGAGCCAAGAGTACAAGACATTTGTTTTGTTTCCCTGCTACCCTGAAAATGGTGAGCATGCTAAGTAAATATATCATGGATATACTTTTCTCTGGTGTTAATTTATCAGGTTATTACCTCTTTTGAACTCTTGGTGTCTTGGTCTATAGAAGCAACTATAATTACTTTATTTTGAGGCAACTAGGGTGATTAGTGGATAGAACACTGAACCTGGGGTCAAGAAGAGGTAAGAGCAAATTCATCCTCAGACATTTAGCAGCAAGGTAAAAGTGTTGTGAGAATCGAAGGAGATAATTTTTGTAAAGTTCTTAGCATAGAACTGAATATATAATAGGAATATATAATAACATGCTTCCTTTTCTCCCACTCTTTTACCTCTCATATATTTTTGTTTCTTTTATTTGAGAGTTATGAGAATTTAGGACAATTAAACAAAATGTATAATTCCCCATATGACCATATAATCCATATTAATACTTACATGGCTCTACCATGCTGTTCTTTATATTTTCCTGGTTCTATTTATTTTGTATTAGTTAATGACTGTTTACTCATGGTTCTATAAATTTTCTATCATTTTAGAGATAACTTTTGCCAAGAAAACTCCTTGAATCAATAGTGATTCAATGATTGAAAACTATTTTGATGGAATATTAACAAATGGATATTTAAGCACAAAATGACTCTTTTCCCCAAAAGTGATTTGCTATTACCTAGATTATGGCAGGTCTCTATTATAGAAAGAGTATTGGCAGTGAAGTCAGAGGACCTTAATTAAACTCTGGCTTGCTCTGTCACTGGCTGCATGTTTCTGAGCAAGCCAATTAATCTCACTATGACTAGAAAAGAGGAGTAATGCATATTCTACCTAGGCCATAAGTTTTTTTGTGAATTGAGAATTTCTAAAACTTAAAGGATTCTATGAATATGTTATTATTTATTATATTCCAAGATGAAGAGAATAGTAGAAACAAATTATTTGTCAGAGAAAAAACTCATTTAATTATTGTGTGTTTTTTCTTACTATCTTTTCAGAATTCATACTGAAGCATAATTATTTAAGATATTATTCAGGCAATTCACTGAAAGAAAGAACAATTAGCTTTTTCATTGAACCTAAATTGCCCTTATGTATTTTTATGATATAAATGACATCTTTTCCCGCTCTAATCACTTGAGACAAATTACAGATATGATATTTGAAAATTTTATGATGGTTCCAATTCATGTGTGTCATATCCTTCTCTACTCTCCTAGTATTTATTGGAACCATTTTCTACTATTTTAAGTGCATACAATACCAAACAACTCCTTCAAACTGATCAAAAAATTTAGTTGCTAGAGGTGTATTTTGTAACCAGTCCATCCTGACAGTTCCGTAAGGATGCAGTTCTTTTTTTTTAAAAAAAATCACATGTTCTACTTAGCTTTAAAAAGTTATTTTATTGTTAAACAAGTAATTGCTACACCAACACTTTAAAAGGTTGTGACAAAATCTTCTCTTTAATTTATGTGTTGTGCAGTTCTAGGGTCCAAACTGAATACTTGCTTAAGGAAAAAAGAAGCAGTTGTTTAAGGAATCTATTGGTTATATCTTCACACATTCTTATGTTCCTCTTCCTTTTTTTTGGAAGTAGAGTAGCCTTCCATCTGAGCAAGAATAATTGTAGTTCACTTCTCTTGAGCAATTTAGTAGACAATTTTATTATTCATGTCAATTCTGTGCTCATTTCATTGTTTGCTTTAACAATTCATATAGGAAAATTTGAATGAATGAAGAATTGCTATTGTCCAGAGTATGATATACAATTGGATGAACAATCAATTGAGTCAACATGTCATTGCATTTCTCTCATACAAAATAGGAGAAAGAGATTAGCCTGGTTTACATTTAGTAAGTTTTATAGCACTTAGAATGGTCCCAATCTTCTTACTGAAACAAAAAAATAAAAACAACCTTACCTTTTTAACTTCATCATTCTTCCAGCAAGTCTCTATAACTAGGAACATGGAATTCTAGAGAACAAAACTTCCTATGGACAAGTCATGCTGTTCAAATGCCAAAAAATACTATTTTATGGAGGACTCACACTGGGCAAGTGCTCGCAGAAGGATCAGAAAAAGCGATACAAGGGTATTCTCAAGATCTCAAGAGTTGTGGAATTGATTGTGCCACAAAGAAAACACTGGCACAGAACTACATAAGATGATAGGAACTCATCAGAAAGAGTTCTGTGCTTGTGAACAAGGCAGAATTAAAGTAGCTCAAAGGAAATGTAAGGTGTGCAAGAGAACCCACCCCAGGAGTTCACATAGATTATTTTTTCCTTGACCTGTGAAAGAGCATTCCAAGCTAGTACTGATCTGATCAGGCACAGTCAAACACACTGTAACTTTTCTCTAATATTATGATGCCATTTTCTTCTTCTTCAGTAACAAAGACAAGAAGCAACAAGAACCAATATAACTAGAAATCATGAAATATGTAATATGCAAAGAATCTGGATTGCTGGTTTCTCACATGGCAACAGAGATATATATGGTGGGGGGAAATAGGCTTTAGCATCTATTCACAAATTAATTGAATGGAAGGAATAAATATGCTATCCAGATGTATGACAGAAAAAAAGATGAACCAATCAGACAACCAAAATGAGGAAAAACAAATAGCCTATTTGATTCTCTGGTGCCCCCATCATGTTAAGAGAGTGGAGAAAAGCAAACTGGTAGATTTGTCTATTGTTGTATTTTATTGAAGGACATTGAAAAGAACTGAATAGAATGATAAAAACATAGATACATTTTGATGTGTACCATTGAATTATCATAAGCAATGCAATACTGTGAATTGTAGCCAATAAGCTAGTAAATTATCTCTGTTTTTCATATGAAGACATGGAGGTTCTTAGAAGTTGAAATCATTCAATAATAAATTTACAAGTAATTTACTTATATAGATCACTGTGTTTGGTGATTGGAAATATAAAGACAATATCCCTGCATCTCTGATTGCCAATGAACAACTTGAACTAGTGGATTCACAGACCTCTCAAGCCCAACCTAGCCAAAACAGAACTCACTATATTTCTTCTTAATTGTACCAAGTTATTACTGTAGAAAGTATCACTGCCTTCAGCATTCCTCAAGCTTTTAACATATGTATTATTCTCAAATCCTCACTTTCTTTTATTTCCCCTTACCCAGACAAGACCCAAGATTTTATTGATAATATAGATTCCATTGTAGTGGATACTGAGGGACTTGGAGACAGGAAAATAAGAGTTTCAATTTAGGCTTAGACAACATGACCCTGGGTTTGTCTCAACTTCTATTTGCCTCATTTTCCTCATTTGTAAAATGAGCATAATAATAGCACCTACTTCCTAAAGATTTGAGGATCAAATGAGGAGATAATGTCTGAAAAGTGTTATGCAGACTTCAGGGTGCTTCACAAATGTTGATTTCCATTCGTATTAGTATCAGAATTGGTATTTGTATTGCCAATGTAACTTGGCACATAGTTTGAAATTTATCTCAGAGAGTCAACTGGGGTCATTCATATTTTAAATACCTTATCCAGCATTATACAACCAGCATTTTTCAGGAGGAAAAATTGAATTCAGATTTTCCTGATGCCAACATAGTTACATTGTTCTCTTATTCTATGTTTACACTATATAAATGTAATCTACTGGTATAAATGTTTTCCTTTATGTCTTGTCTGCCAGAAAATTCATAAGTGAATTGATTGGTCAACTAAAACAATTATAGTATAGTAATTTACAAACATTAATTTCTCAAAAAGTATTTCTGAAATGTATGAATGACTCCCAAGTACAAAGTAATATATATTTCCTCAAAGTTGAATTATGTTGTGATTTTACCACTCATTGAACAATTTTATATTGTTTGAAAACTACTCCAGGTTTTGTTTGTAGCTTTGAGATATGAGCATATGTATGATTATGTGTATGTATATGTACACATTTATAGTTGTGTCTCATTCATCCTGGTATGGTTACATAATGATTTTGATAATATTTTAAAATCCATCCAATTTTCTTGTCAGAGTGCTATTTTCTTTTCTTTTGTATGCCTTCATCATCTAGCATAGCAAATTTGGACTATTCACTGCAACAATTAGAATAGAAGTTTAGAATTCAAAGAGTTTAAAGATAAGGGAGACAATCAGTTTCTCCTATCCATTTCAATTCCTTCATTTTGTGGCAAATATGTCTTCCAATCCATGATTATGTAACATCCAAGCATTTACTCTAGGAAAGGGAAAAAGAATGTCCACACATGAGACATTTATGATCAAAAGTAACATGTTAAAGAATATTTCTTACATATCAATAAAGAGAATAAAGAGAGCCTACAGGTCTCCACATCCAAATGAAATTGGAGTAATATACCATCTGTAAGATGCCTTCCCTACTTTTTCCTTTTTATAGGTGAAAAGTCCCATCATGTCTGTGGTATTCAATCAATGCTGTATATAATCTATTTTGCTTTTCAGCATATAATATAGATAATTCTTCCTTTTTGAAAGTTTTAGGATTCCTGTTATAGGAAAGTACCCTCCAATTTCTGTTCTTTCATTGCATTAATTGATTGAGGAATTCAAAACATGAGGTCAAAATGTTCATTGTTCTTTTAACAAGGATAGATAAGTGGTAAATTAGTCCATTTTTGTCTCAATTCTTACCTAACCTTTAGCCCCTGAATGGACATTGTATCAAACTAACTGATGCCTTAAAAAGACTCTTAGACAGATCAAAGCTATCCACCAGATTCCAGGTCATCACCAGTCATCTTGACTTTTGTCTTGTCACTGATCTTTAACATCTCTGGAGGAGAAGGTGAGGCTGATGATATTGCACAGCTCTGCTTCACTTAAATCCAATTCTTGCAAAAGTCAAGATATCACCTCGTGAAGTCATTGGCCTTCTTCATGAAGACAAAATGAGAAATAATAATAGCAAAAAGATATTAAGGGAAATATGGAACATACTATGATACCATTGACACCATCTATTATTCAATAAACAGAATACTGAATAGAAAGCAAGTTGACTTCAGCTATGTTTGGAAGTGAAAACAAGCAAGAAACTCAATTCTCACAGGGTACTAGTTATTTGAAATAGGCATGACTCTTAATAGAGATTTCTACTTCTAAAATTACAAGAAAACTATTAGGAAACAAAGGGCATCCAGGTGGCGCAGTGGATAGAACACCAGGCCTGGAGTCATGAGGACTTTAATTCATATGTGACCTCAATCACTTAATAATTATCTAAGTGATCTTGGGCCTAAGTCACTTAACTCCTTTGCCTTGCAAAGTCAAAAAGAAACAAAAAGAAAAACAAGTATCAGGAAACTGGTATTGGGTATTTTTTCCTCCTATCCTTGAGATTCTACATATGAATTCCAACTCAGATGCCATAGGAATATAGAAATAACCTTCCAGGTATACAAAAAAACAAAAAAGTTACTCACTGATACAGGAATGTATAAATTTGTGTTGTATATATTCTGTAATAAGTAATCTGAACTCACTTGTATTTACCAGATTGTAGAAGGATGAACTTGCAGTTAAAAAAATTCTAAAAATACCCAAATATATCCTTTTATACATTACTGAACTATAAATATATCAATCCTGGGAAACATTGAAGAACTCAGAAATTTTTTGTTCTGTCACACATTATAGAAGGTGCATTACCAAGTATATTTCAAGAACTATCAGACTTTTCCATCTAACTTGCTGACACCTTCTATATGGACCTCCGCATCTTTGCCATTATGAGTTCTTTGAAAACAGGTTTTCTCTTAATTTTCTATTCATAGTCATAGCACTTAGCAAGGTGTTTTGTATATTCTAAGTTCTAAATGTTTGTTTTTTTCTTTATCTCTTGTTTTCTTTTCCCCCTTTCCCTGAGTATTAAATCTGAAATGTCAACATATACCAAGTTTTCGGACCAGTTTTCATTTTCTTAAATTTTAAAGCATAAACGGATATCTACTGCATCAGTATTCTTGCTTTGCCTTAACTTTCCTGGCAGATAAGAAGAAGACCTTTGATTTTATTTTTATAGGGAACTTCTATGTAAGGAAACTCTCTCAAACACTGCAATATGATGCTTTCCTTATTAAATACCTTTCCCAGGGTCATTTAGCCAATATTCATAACCCACTATTGTCACCTTTTACAGATAGAAAGTACTTATTGGATTTTATTGAATGGTATTATTTAGATGAAATGATAGATTCATGAATGTGGTACATAATTTTAATATAAAATTTTTATGTATGTGGAAGATTCAAAGTTAAAACTTATATTTTCCCCCTTACATTTCATACAACCATTGCATAATACAATGGACAAAATATGTTCTGTCACTTTTTGTAGTAATTAGTTCCCCCAGGTCCTTATTAATAACCCATTGCCAGTCTAAACTTATAATTGCTACAGATTCCATGGTTAGGGTCAAAATGCCAACCTTTATTAATCCTTCCCTGACTAGTTGCTGCTACAAATACACTATTGTGTCAGAAAAATTCTTCCTCAAATTCTGAGTCATGAGATTTTAGAGACTTTCCTGGCCAATCCATACATGAATAAGAATCCCCTCTGCTACATAGCCAATAAAAGACCACCTAAACATTAAAGGGCTCTCTTGCATAAGCTGCCTCCTATGGAAATCCAGTTCACTTGGAGATAGGTCATTTTTAGGAAACTTTTCAGTTTGGTAAGCCAGAAATTTCATCACTAGTTTCACAAAAATAACTGTACTTTAAAGTAATGCATAATAAACACATTAGAGTTTCAACAAAGTGGTGTATGATGACTAAAAGATAAAAGGTTAATACTAAATCAGATTCTTGTAAAAATTGTTGAATTTAACTTGAAATGATGAATATGAAGTCATCAATCAGAGACTGTAATGATTCTTGCCAGGAATAAAGTCATTGTAACGGGAAAACCTGTAAGGTTGGGGTAGAAGTTGAAGTACAGGTTTTGCTAAAATATAGAATACAAAGGAGATAGAGAAGGGGAGGGAATTAAAATTTTATTTCATGCCTTTTATGTTCTAGGCAGTATTTTAAAATAATTTTTAAATGTTACATCATTTGAACCTCACAACATTGCAATATGGGTGCAGTTGTCCCCTTTTTATACATTTAAATAAATTGAACAAAGGAAAAAGTAAATGGCTTGTCCAAAATCATATAACTTGTGTCTGAGATCATTTTTGAATTCAGGTCTTCCAAATGTTATAAAAGATGAGAGAGAGAGAGAGAGAGAGAGAGAGAGAGAGAGAGAGAGAGAGAGAGAGAGAAAGGAAGGAGGAAAAAAGAAGAAAAGAAAAAGCAGAAACAGAAGAGGAGGAGGGGGAGGAGGAGGAAGATGGAGGAGGAAAAATGAGGGAAGAAGAAAGATAAACAGATACTAAATGCTAAATAAATGCTTTATCTATATTCTAGAACTATGTTAAGTATTAGAGATACAAACACAAGAAAACATGATAGCACTTACCCTCAACGAGTTTGCATTCTATTGTCTAAGCCTTAAGGCTTTGAAGAGAAGGGGTGCAAAGTCAGAAATAAGTTATGCATATGACAACATGGGATAAAGATGACTTGGTAGTGGATGGAAATTATTACTCTCTAAGGGGTCACATTTAAATGGAGAAGGCCACAGAACTGGAAATCTTTTGTAAATCAACTATAAAGGTCCATGTTCTTTAGCTTTCAGTGGTGAAATGGATACTGATTTCCCTTCAAATGCCCTTTTTCACAGATAAAATCAGATCAGTTTCTGAAGATAAATCATTTGCCATTTGGCAATGCTAAGAAATTTGGTGATAAAAACTTTCTTTTCTTGGTTTTTGATAAATTTGTCTGTAGCACCCACATGACCAGTTGCTAAGTTACATCTCCACAGGGTTTGCTTCTCCAGATGATGATGTGAACACTAGAGCTAGAAGTAATACCATTTCCAAGGCTTTGGGGTTTACAGTGTTTGGGTTTAATGCTTATATTAGAGTCTGATAAGAAATGGTGACCAAAGAGGTGATCATAATTATCTGACACATATTACCTCTTGCAAGGCATAGTGGGTGGAACATTGAGCCTGGAGTTGGGAAAACTTGAGGACAAATATGGCCTCAGGCACTTCTTGGCTGTGTGAATTAAATTGTCTGCTTCAAATAACACTTATCTCTGAAGGTTTTTGTGAGGAGCAAATAAGATAATACTTAAAGATCTTAGCACAATGCCTAGCACAAAGTAGCTGCTACATAAACATTTATTGCCTTCCCTTTCTCCTATCTTGCTATCAAAGTGACTTTCTGCTTCATCTAGGCTAGTTTACCTGTCCTATGTGCAGCAATTGATTTGCAATTTGTTGGAATGATTAGTATCTTCTTCTCCACTGAAATTTTCCCCCATATGACTGTGAGTCTGCAAAGCAATTCTAATTCTGACCACGGGTCAGAGGATATTGTCACTCTCAGGTCTCCTGTTCCTATTTGCCTATGGTAGTATTTGTTTAGATGGTAATGAGGAAGAGTTAAAAAATAAAACCAAAGATTCAAATAAAGTGATTCCATAAATAAGAACAGTGAAATCCAAAAGAGGCAAAAATATGGATGAATTGGTAACATTCAGAGGAAAACAATGAGGAAGAAGAAAGGTCTTAAAATCTTTGTATGAGAAAATTTATCAAAGAAACTAGGGATATTTAGAATAGAAGACTTGAGGGATGGAGATCCTAATAGTTGTTTCTGAGTATCTGAAGGGCTTCCATGTCGAAGAGATTGGACTAAATCTGTATGAGTCAAAGGGAAAATTTAGGTATAGAAGGGTGAAGGGAACTTAGAAAGAGATAGATTTCAGCTAGATAAAAGGAAAAGAGAATTCTTCCTAATGAAATCGTTTCAAAAATGTAACTAATTCTCCTGGGAAATGGGGAGGGGGTTCCCCTTTAAGAGAAGTTTTTAAGCAATTACTGACTGACCACTTGTGTGTATCATAGAGAAGATACTTGTTCATATTTGAGTTAGTTCAGATGCCCTCTCCCAACATCCCAATCAACTGAGATTCTTTAATTCTCTAATACAACATGTATAGGGATTCTGAAAATACTTTCATGCTAATGCTTGCATCTGACAAAAGAATATTCTTGAGAAATTCTGAATTTAGCAGAATAGGGTGTAGGATTGGCAGATTCAGATCACGATATTTCTAATTCAGAACAATGCTTTCAACTTAAAGCTCCAGCATTGCTTCCTGTTTATAATTCTTTCCTCCCCTTCTATCTTTGTTCATATACTCAGTGAATGGAATGGAGGATGATGGATTCCAGGAACAGAAGGGATTTAGGAGAGTTTTATGACTATTTCTCATCCTCAGAAATGAAAAGATGACAAATGAAGTGAGAGAATGAGTGTGAAAATAAGTGTTTTCTTTCTCACCTCTTGTCTTACTCTGTTTCTTTTTTCTCCATCAGTCTGAGTTATTGGCAAGCATGTTTAGACCCCCATTGAGGAATACACAATACTGCCATATGAGAAACAATATGAATGCAGAGGAAATAAGAAATATGCTTTAAATTATTATTTCCTTCCCCCTGTTTCACTTTAGTCATTGGAAAAGGTAAACAATGGCTTAAGAGCAATCCCCTACCAGGCATTGTAAGGCAAGATACTGTTCTCCTTACCTGCTGATAATAGTTAGAAGGCTCACTCATGTCAACTTGCTGAGAATGAGGGGGTGGGGGGCAATGGAGAAGGGCAGAGTGAGTTCAAAGATTTGCTGTTCTACTCAAATCTATTTCCATGCAGAGTGAATTGTTCACATTCAATCTGTAGGAAAAAGATTTAGACTCAGTGCCAATCATTCATTAAATACCTACTAAAGCTTCTATATAGTGCTAGGCGATAACCTATTCCATTCTAGTCTGCTGCTCCTCTTCTCACTTTTGTCATCAAAGAGATAGGAAAAGAATTTGAAATAGTTGTGTACCTAGAAAACCAATGAACATTTCAATATTCTATTGATATCCATGCAATGTCAAGGGATCTGGAAGATCCCTCAAAAATTAGGTGGATTGGGGTGGCTAGGTGGCATAGTGGATAAAGCACTTACCTTGGAGTCAGGAGTACCTGGGTTCAAATCTGATCTCAGACACTTAATAACTACCTAGCTGTGTGGCCTTGGGCAAGCCACTTAACCCCATTTGCCTTGCAAAAACCTAAAAAAAAATTAGGTGGATCTCTCATAAAGAATTTATGGGATGACTTTAATTAAAGCTTACACTGAGAAAACTACATATGGATGAGATTTGGTCTAATCTATTTGAAATACTACTCACCTAGTTGGGTCCAGAGATACAAAAGAGTAAATATCAAACTTGTATAGCATTAAGTAATCAACACAATATAATGCTATACAATAGAATCTCCTTATAATTATCATGGTATACAGGCCCTGATATCAGCAATCTTATGTCAAGATGAGGAGGATATATAAGCCACATGAAAAGATAGATAACTATTCAACATAGTTCATATTCAAGCATTTCAAGGATTAAAACTGAACTCTCATTCACTATCCACTCTATTATTAAACCTAGAGATATTCAGAGAATTATATCTGATATTATATCAGATAAAGATGATGTATTAAAAGTTTTTAGGTTTAGCACTGATTCCTCTTCTAACTGGATATAGAATTTGTTTTCTAACAGGTGATGGGTAAGACTGGAGGGAGGGAAACCAATTAGAAAGACACAGCAATAATCCAAATGGCATCCGATTAATATCACGGTAACAGTAATAGAAAAGAACAGATTAAAAAGGCAGAAGTGACAGGTGATGGTGACTAAACATAATGGACAAAGGAGATGGAAAAGACAACTTAATTCCAATTTTGTTTTAAAAATTTTATTCAAGGGGCAGCTAGGTGGCATAGTGGATAAAGTACCCGCCTTGGAGTCAGGAGTACCTGGGTTCAAATCCAGTCTCAGACACTTAATAATTACCTAGCTGTGTGGCCTTGGACAAGCCACTTAACCCCATTTGCCTTGCAAAAAAAAAGCCTAAAATTTTTATTCAAGACTTCTAGCCAGGATAGCAGAATGAAGACAGGCACAGTGTTAAGTGCTCCTGATTCCCCCTCAAACATAACATTGAAAGAAACCCCTTAACAGAAATTTGATCAGCAAAATGCATAAAGAGAAGCTTGGAGAACACCTACCAACAAGGTCTGTTTCAGGGGACTGTGGGTGAACTGGGAGAGGAGACCAGAGAGTCAGCACACGGAAAGCAGCTGGGGACTGGCATTAGCTGCATAGGCTTTGGTGTGTGGCAAGTCCTAGACCCACCTTTAGCTGGGGAAACTTTGGCTGGGGTGAGGAGCTACAGGAGGGTGAGTTCCAACACAGAGAGTTTCAGAGCACACATAGAAAACAACCAGCTGTGCTGGGACCTGAGCACCATACTTTCAGCAGAGCCCTCTCACCAGAATAAAGAGTAAACAACCCCCACCCCCTTAGGCTTAGGTATGAGCCCAGTTCACTCAACTGAAAGGGAGATTAACTACCTCCTTCAGGGCTCAGCCCATTCATTGCTCAAGGTCAACTCAGACCCTGCTACTGAGGCCCTCCAACACTCCAGTGAAAGCAACCAGTGCCCCCTATTGACCAGGAATTTGAATTTCTAAGCCAAGTGAACATAGCCTCTAGGATTTTCAAAAGCAAACCTCTGAGAGCCAGCCCTGCCAACACAAAATCTTAAGAAGATGAAGAAGGACCACCAAAAAGGGGATACTTAATAATTACCTAGCTGTGTGGCCCTGGGCAAACCACTTAACCCTATTTGCCTTGCAAAAAACGGCGGGGAGGGGGAGTTGCAAAATATTTAGAATAGATTCTAACCCAGAGAGATCTAACACTGCTGAAGAGAATATGAATTGGTCTCCAGTCCAGAAAGACTTCCTTGAAGAAATGAGGAAAGAGTTTAAAAATCAAATGGGAAAAATTAGGAAAAGGAACTCAAGAGAAAATTAACATCTCACAACAAGAAAGCAAATTCTTGGAAAATACAATTGAGCAAATGCAAAAAGAGACTAATGCTCTTAAATCCTCAATTGGGCAAATGCAAAAAGAAAATGATTCTCTCAAAACTACACTTTGACAAATGGAAAACTCTTTCAAAAATAGAATTGACCAACTGGAAAAGGAGTTACAAAAGGTAAATAAAGAAAATTCTACTTTAAAAAAAAGAATGAAATCAGTAGAGGCTAATGATTTCAGGAGACAACAAGATTCTGTTAAAAAAAAGATAAAAAAAAGAAGAAAATGTAAAATGCCTCATCAGCAAAACACTGACCTTGAGATAGATCAAGAAGGGAAAACCTGAGAATTATAGACCTTCCTGAAAAGACTAAAAAGAAAAAAAAAGGCTGAACTTAATATTACAGAATTTAGTGATGGAAAATTGCCCTGATATCATGGAACCAGAAGGTAAAATACTTATTGAAAGAATACATAAATCCCCTCAAGAAAGATATCCCAAAATGAAAACACCAAGGAATGTTGTGGCCAAATTCGAGAACTATCAGATGAAAGAGAAAATCCAGCAAGAAGCCAGAAAGACACTATTTATATACCAAGGAACCACAATAGGGATTATGCAGGACCTGACTCCATAAACATTAAGGGATCAAAGGGCCTGAAATTAAATATTCAGAAAAGCAAGGGAGCTGGGAATGCAGACAAGAATCCACTATCCAGCAAAGCTGATCCTTCTCTTCCAGGTGAAAAGATGGACATTTAACAAAGTAGGAGACTTCCAACATTTCCTGATAAAAAGGCCCAAGCTAAATAGAAAATCTCAAAATCAAACAGAAGACTCAAGAGACACATGAAAAGTTTAAAAAAAAACATGTCAAAAATACTGCTATCCAATCAGATGAAAGGAGCTATATTCGCAATCAGGAGAAAGAGTCTCATAACTCTTGAGAATTGCAACTCTGTTAGAGAGAATATACTTAGCCACAAGTGAAGGTCATTCATGACTTATTGGTGAGACTGTTATCCAATGAGATGAAAATAACTAAATCCCTACCTGAGAGAAAGACTCTAATAACTCTTGAGAATTGTAACTCTATTAGAGATATATTTAGCCCAAAGTGATGGACACTCATAACTTTTCTGTGACTCAAATAGAATGATTTTAAAACAAAAGCTCCCTAAAAGGGGGGCAGTAAGGAGACAGAAAGATGGAGGAGATTCAAGGGGGTAAATCTCATTACATTAAGAGGTACATAAGACCTATGGTGATAGAGGGAAAGAAAGGAGGAGGAAAGAACCACTTGAATCTTCATCTCATCAGACTTGGCTTAAAGTTAACTTACAAACACTCAGTTAAGTTAAGAAACCTATCTTAACTTTCATGTATTAAAAGGGGGGAAGGGGAGGGAGAACGGGGACAGGGAGAAAAAGGGGGAACTAACAGAAGGAAGGGAATGACAAAGGGGAAAAGGGAAAGGGGAAATAAAGGGGAGGGGCGTCGATATAGAAGGTCAAACACTGAAGGTAGTGATATTCAGAAACAAAACACCAGGGAATATGGATAAAGGATAAAAGGAGGGAAATACAAACAGAGGAAAGATAGCATGGAGGGCAAAAAAGAATTAGTAATTATAACTTTGAATATGAATGGGATGAACTCTCCCTTAAAATATAAATGAATAGCAGAGTGGATTAAAAACCAGAATCCTACAATATGCTGCCTACAAGAAGCTCATTTGAAGCAAAGAGATGCATATAGAGTAAAGGTAAAAAGTTGGAGCAAAATATAATTTGCTTCAGCTGAAGTGAATAAAGCAGGGGTAACAATCCTTATCTCAGACAAAGTAGCTACAAACATAGATAGCTTTGAAAGAGATAAGGAAGTAAACTATATCCTCCTAAAAGGTACCATAGACAATAAGGTAATTTCAATACTAAATATGTATGCACACAATGGGAAAGCATCCAAATTCTTAGAAGAGAAATTGAAAGCGCTACAGGAAGACATAGACAGCAAAACTATACTAATGCGAGACCTCAAACTCCCACTCTCAGATTTAAATAAATCTAATCATAAAATAAAAAATATGGAAGTTAATGCAGTTAAGAGATTGCTAGACAACCTAGATATGATACTTATGGAGGAAATTGCATGAGGATAGAAAGGAATATACTTTTTTCCTGCAGTACATAAAAACCTAATGAGGTATTACAGAAAAGCAAAAATAATGCAATAAAAAATCATATGCAATATTGGGCCAGGGTGATATAGACCTAGAACTAATTGGAAACTGAATAACCTCATTTTAAAGAATGAGTGGATCAAGCAACAAATTATAGAAAGCATTAATTATTTCATCCTGCATAATGACAGTAATGAAACAACATACCAAAACCTATGGGATACACTCAAGGTGACTGTCAGGGAATATATTTTATCTTTAAATGCTTAACTGAATAAATTTGAGAAAGAAGAAATCAATGATCTAAATATGCAACTAAAAAAATTAGAGAAAGGACAAATTAAAAAACCCCAATTAAATACCAAATTAAAAATTCTAAAAATTAGAGGAAAAATTGATAAAATTGACAGTAAGAAAACTTTTGAACTAATAAATAAAACCAAAAGCTGGTTCTATGAAAAAATCAATAAAATTGATAAACATCTGATCAATTTCATTAAAAAAGGAAGAAGAAAACCAAATTGCTAGTATCATAAATGAAAAAGGTGAACTCACCACCAATGAGGAGTAAATGAATGTAATAATTTAGACTTATTTTGCCAAACTCTATGCCAATAAATTTGACAATCTAAATGAAATGGATGAATATATACAAAAATATAAGTTGTCCAGATTAAATAAAGAGTAAATTAAAATCCTAAATTACCCTATCTCAGACAAAGAAATCCAACAAGTCATTATTGAGCTAACTCCCTAAGAAATAATTTCCAAGGCCAGATGAATACACAAGTGAATTATATAAAAAATTAAGGAACAACTGGTTCCAATTCTATGTAAAGTCTTTGCAAAAACAGGTGAAGATGGTACTCTGCCTAAGTCATTCTATGACACCAATGTGGTGCTGATACCTGAACCAGGAAGAGTTTAAACAGAGAAAGAAAATTATAGACCTATCTCCCTGATAAATATAGATGCAAAAATCTTAAATAAAATCTTAGCAAAATGATTACAAGTAGTTATCACTAGGATGATACATTATAATCAAATAGGATTTATCCCAGGAATGGTTGGTTTGTTGGTTCAATATTAGGAAAACAGCTATTAGAATTAATTATATCAATAACAAACCTACCAGAAATCACATAATTATATCAATAGATGCTGAAAAAAGCTTTTGACAAAATACAGCACCCATTCCTACTAAGAACACTAGAGAGTATAGGAATAAATGGATTGTTCCTTAGAATAATAAGCAGTATCTATATGAAACTATCAATAAGCATTATATTCAATTGGGATAAGCTAGAGGCATTCCCAGTAATTTCAGTGGTGAAACAAGGATGCCCATTAGCACCACTACTATTCAATATTGTATTAGAAATATTAGCTTCAGCAAAAAAGAGAAGAAAAAGAAATAGGTGGAATTAGAATTGGGAAGGAAGACACAAACCTCTCACTCTCTGCAGATGACATGATATTATACAGAGAATTTTAAAAAAAATCATCTAAAAATACTAGAAATAATTAGCAACTTTAGCAAAGTCACAGGATATAAAATAAACCCTTAGAAATCCTCAATATTTCTATATATGACTAGCAAGATACAGTAGAAAGAGCTAGAAAGAGAAATTCCATTCAAAGTAACCTCAGACAATATAAATTACCTGGGAGTCTACCTGCCAAGGTAGACTCAGAAACTTTTCAAAGGCAATTACAAAACACTTCTTAAACAAATAAAATCAGATTTAAATAACTGTTCAAACATCAACTGATCATGGATAGGTCAAGTTAATATAATAAAAATGATAATTCTACCAACACTAAGCTACTTGTTTAGTCCCCTACCAATCAAGATTCCAAAAAATTACTTTAATGAGTTAGAAAAAATTGTAAGTAAATTCATATGGAGAAATAAATAGTCAAGACTATCTAGGGATTCAATGAAAAAAAAAAGTTCAAAAGGAGGTGGCTTAGCCTTACCAGATCTAAAATTATATTATAAAGCATCAGTCACCAAAACTGTCTGGTATTGGCTAAGAAATAGAGTGGTGGACTAGTGGAATAGACTAGCTGAAATAACAGGAAATGATTATACCAATCTACTGTTTGATAAACCCAAAGAGTCCAGCTATTGAGATATAATCTTCTCCTTGATAAAAACTATTGGGAAAATTGGAAGTTAGTATGGAAGAAACTGGGATTAGACCAACACCTCACACTCTATACCAAGATAAAATCAAAATGGATACAGGATTTAGACATAAAAAAACAATACTATAAGCAAACTAGAAGATCAGGGAGTAGTTTACCTATCAGAACGATGGAAAAGGAAGAACTTTGTGGCAAAGAAATAGATGGAGAATGTTACTAAAATGAAACTAGATAGTATTGTTTACCTTAAATTAAAAAAAATACTTTTGCACAGACAAAACCACTGTAACCAAAATCAAAAGAAATGTAGTAAATTGGGAAACAATTTTTTCAACTAGTATTTCCGACAAAGGTCTTATTTCTAAAATATATAGGGAACTGAGTCAAATTTTCAAAAAAAAAGCCATTTCCCAATTGACAAATGGTCAAATGATATGCAAAGACAATTTACAGGTAAGAAAATCAAAGCGATCCATAGTCATATGAAAAATTGCTCTAAACCATTACTTATTAGAGAAATGCACATTAAAGTATCTCTGAGGTACCACCTCACACCTCTCAGACTGGCCAATATGACCAGAAAGGACAATGTTCAATGTTGGAAGGGATGTCGGAAATCTGGGACACTAATACATTGTTGGTGGAGCTGTGAACTTATCCAACCTTTCTGGAGAGCAATTTGGGATTATTCCCAAAGGGCAACAAAAATGTGCTTATCTTTTTGTCCAGAATTACCAGTTCTGGGTCTCTACCCTGAAGAGATGATGAAAAAGGGTAAAATCATCAGTCGTACAAAAATATTCATAGGAGCCCTGTTTGTGGTGGCAAAGAATTGGAAATTAAGTGAATGTCCTTCAGTTGGAGAATGGCTTAACAAAGTGTGGTATATGCATATCATGGAACACTATTATTCCATTAGAATCTCAGAGGGATGAGAATTCAATAAAGTTTGTAATGATTTGCATGAACTGATGCTCAGCGAGATGAGCAAAACCAGAAAAATCATTGTATACCCTAAAAGCAACTTGGGGGTGATGATCGACCTTGATGGGCTTACTTATTCCATCAGGGCAGGAATCAGGGACAATTTGGGGCTATCTGCAATGGAGAATACCATCTGTATCCAGAGAAAGAATTGTGGAGTTCGAACAAAGACCAAAGACTATTACCTTCAATTTAGAGAAAAAAACTGTTATCTTATGGAATTTTGCTATCCCTTCTACTTTATTTTTCTTCCTTAATGATATAATTTCTCCCTTATCGCATTCAACATAGATCAATATATACCATGGAAACACTGTAAGGACTGACAGGTTGCATTCTGTGAGGGGTGGGGGGAGAGAAGCAAGAATAGGGGGAATAATGTAAAACTCAAAGTAAATAGAATCTTTTTTTAAGAAATACAAAAAAAAGAAAGATTTGGGGCACTAAACACATAAACAAATATTCAAGAGGGTAGCTAGGTGTTGCAGTGGATAAAGACCAGCTCTGGAATCAGGAGTTCAAATCTGGCCTCAGACACTTAATACTTGCATAGCTATATGACCTTGAGCAAGTCAAACCCATTGGCATAAATAAATTTTTAAAATTTATTCAAAACTTAGTAAATACTAAAGAATATGAGCATTTCCATATTCAAAGATGAAAAAGAAAAAATATTTTTCATAAAACTGAAATCTTCATTACAAACAGTTTTCTCTTCCTATAGTTATACTATAGATTCAAAAATACAACTTTCAATGTTCAATCTGCTTGTTGGATACTGTTGTCTAAATACACATAATTGGGGCAGTTAGGTATCAGATCCGGAGTCAGGATGATTAGTTCAAATCCAGTTTCAGACACTTAACTGCTGTATAACCTTGGTTATGTCACTGGTTGCCTCAGTTTCCTCATCTATAAAATGAACTGGAAAAAATGATAAATACTGTATCATTGTACTGTGTGAACCGTAAATTGTATCACAGAGTCCAACATGATTGAAATGACTGAACAGCAAGAATTAGTGACAAAAAGAGGTCATAAAGGGAAAGTTTTAAGGGAATTTCTGTTTGTAGGTTTTGTTTTTTTTTCTTTTGATTGTTTTTTGACAAATCAGTTTTCAACTGGTAACTAAGAAGTTTGTTGATAGTGGAAAATGTTCTCAAACCTACTAGTTCTTAAAAGTTATTGTGCATAATCAATCCTGCTGCAGAGTGCTCAAAATATGAAAGTATTTTCCATGGTCATATAAAATGTTTTTTTGCTAAATTATTTCAGATTGATTATGAAAATTTGAAAGGAATTGATTATGAAAATTTGAAAGGAATTTAATTATTCTTGCTAAAGGAACATGTAACTTAGCCTTACATTTGGGCAAAGACAAAAATGAGGCATTAAAAGAAAGGATGCAGGCTGTTAGCTTTCTCCAAAATTCAAAATTGACTGATGTGTGTGGAGGCGTTTACTCAATCAGCAAGAAACACATGTGGCTTGATTTGAATGTAAAATAAAGTGATAGAGCATAGCTATGGAGAAATTGGCTGTCATCTCAAGCTGGATTTCAACTGATGATTCTTTTCTGCTTGGTTGATGACTCTGTAAGTGAATGAAACTAAGAGCACCTTTGTTGCAACTAAGATTTTAATGCAGAGGACGATGGGATTCGGGGAGTGGAAGAGGTATGAAAAGAATTGAAGAGGTTCTTGTTTTCAATAAACACTTACTTTATAGAAATAGAATTCTATAGAATGTTATAGCATCAGGAGTAGGCTGCATCCTACCAAGGATACAATTGAAATTGATCCATCTGTTCTTGATTGCTTTCAATTTGAAAGTAAACTAAGCCCAGTAACAATGGGGGAAAAATGAAGAAAAACAAATTTCTATTTGACATCAAGAAAAAAATGCAATCAGAACTCTCCAAGAATAGAATGAGCATCTTGATGAGGTAATGTTCTCCCTCACTAAAAATCTTCAAAATATAGCTCAATGCCCATCTTGTTTATATTGAAATATATAAATGGAATATTGCATATGTAGGTTGAAATAATCTTAGGCCCCTTATATTGCTGATATTCTGTGATTCCAAAGACAGCAAGGTAGCAAAAATATGGTGGATATAATTTAACTTGAATTTCAGAAAGGTTTTGATAAAATACCTTCTACTATTCTTGTAAAGAAGATAAATAAGGATTAAACAATGATGAAATAAGGTAGATTCAGATGGTTGAATGGCCCAACTCAAAAAGAAATTATTAGTGAAACAGTGTCAACATCATAGAGACGAGAACCAATATTCATCCTTCCTCGAATAAAGTAGATAGCATGATCATCACATTTGGAGATGACACAATTTTGGGAGGAATAGTAAGATGCCAAAGTCACTATCCAAAAGAATTTTGATGGGTTAAAGCACTGGGCAAAATATTATGAAATGAAATTACTAGTAATTAATGTAAAGTCTTGGTCATGTATATAGAAAATTAATTTCCCAAATATAAGGTGTGAAAGGAATTTATAGCTATAATTTGATCTGAAAAAGATGAGAAGGGTTGCGAAGTTGAAACTGACTGAGCAATGTGATGTGAAATCTTTAAAAAAACTAATGGAATTAGTGACTGCCTTAAGAAGATAATAGCTTCCAGAATTACAGAGATGATTGTCCTTTGACTTCACTAGGCATTCTCCTGAATATCATTCTAGCCAACATGGTTTAGAAAGGACATTGATAACCTGGAGAATATGCAAAGGAGGACAACCAGGAAGATTAAAGGTTGAGTTTGGGACATATAGAATAGGAGAATCAAGATAATATGATGGTGATTTTCCTGTATCAAAAGGGTATCATTGAAAGAGGGATTAGACTTCAGTTTGGTTATGTACAGAATTAGGAACAATGGGTAGAAGAGTACATTTAGGGTTTGATGCCAAAATAAAAACACAAGCAAACACACATCTTCCTAATGGTTAGGGGCTTTCCAAAAATAGAAGAGATGAGATGGTAGATACATCTTCCTTGGAGATCTCCATATAAATAACTTGATGTGGCTTTAATAGTGGGAATTCCTTCTGTATTCGGGTTGGACTAGATGATCACTGATTTCCATTGAACTCTGAAATTCTGAGAATCTGTGAAAGAGCAATGACATCTTTCTGAAATACTAAAGTATTTGACTTCATTGAAAAACAACATGGTTAATTATCCTTAGCTTGCTAAATAGTACCTTAATAATCTAAATGGTTTAATATGCCTCTCTGAACACTTAAATTTTATGAGAGATTTAGACTTCAGAGATTAAAATACAGCAAATAAGTCACCATTATATTTTCTTTTTATGACTTAGACTATGATGAAAAATTATGAAATATCTTTTTGCTTTATTACACTGATCCTTTATTACACAGGAACCCTCTGATTATTGATTCCAAAAGGAGTCTTCCCTAAGCCTGAATAAGGATAATCTGTCACAGTTGATGATCAACCATTAAAAAGTACCTACAATCTGCTAAGTACCTTGCTCAGTTTTTTTATTCAAATACAAACATAAAACTTTACTTTTCCTGGAAAGGTCTACATGTTTTAAGGGAAAATAACCTACATGCATATAAGAATACAAAATATAGACAAAGTAAATAATTTGTTAATTTGTAAGGAGGGAGTTAATTTGTTAGGTGGGAGGTGGGAATGTATCAGCAAAAAAGAAGGCCTCATGTCAAAGTTTCTTGGGAAGGGGTATGACTTGATTATAAGTGTGCTTTAGACAAATTACTTGGCAGGTGTGTAAAGGATAGACTGGAGAGGGGAGAGAATTGAGAAAGTAATATACTCATGCAGAAAAGCAATGAAAGCAATGAGGACTTGAACTAAGCTAGCACTCCCTTTAGCCAAACAAATTGAAAGATATGAGAGAGATGAAATAAGATATCAAAAAGGTTTCCACATGTGAAGTGATGAGTTGAAGATGACACTAATCTAAATCTGGGTGACTGGAAAGATGATGGAACTCTCCACAAATGTGTAGAATTTCGGAAAAGTTTAGATTTTGGTGGGGGAAAATGAGTTCTGTTTACTTTTGAGATGCCTCCATGATATGCAGTGAAATGGAGCTAAAGGGAAACTAAGACTGATCATCAGACAGCAATGACCTTAATTAATTAATGACATTAAAAGGGGAATTGGGGAATTCACCAAGATAGAGTATAGAGAAAGAAGAAATGAAGTTCCACAACAGAGCCTTGAGGTACACCAAGAAATTGATGGCAGGAAATACATGATGAGCCAGCAAATTATATGGAGAAGGAACAGTCAGATAGCAAGAGAACCAAAGGAGAGCAGTACAAAAAAAAAAAAGAGAAACTATATGGAGGTTTGAGAGGAGATGGTATAGTGTCAAATGCAGAGGACAAATATTAAGAAAAGGCCATCACTTTAATATTCAATTAATTAGTTTTGGGAAGAAAAGTTTGATTGAATGATCAAGTTGAAAACAAGTTTGAGACTTTGGCTGTGACAAGTAAGGGAGAAATAGATATTTTGCATGAAAGAATGATAGCATTTGCACTTTATTTGCTTTGGGGTTTTTTTGGTTGTTTTTCTTTGTATCATTTTTTTTAGGATGGGAACAGGGTTTGTTTGTGGTCAAAGAAAAAGTGGACACTTTTCTTTTGTTATCAAAAGCTTGAAAAAAATCCCTTTATGAGATATGACAGCATCCTTTCTAACTCCCAAAGGGAGCCTATAAAGCCTGGATTAGATGCTACCCCAATGCTAATTCCACATTGTAGTAATGAACTGGATTTATTGGCCCATTGCTGATAATAATCAGAAATTAACCTAAATCAACAGTTTTCAAACTTTTTGGTCTAAGCCAATTTTTGCACTTTTTAAAAATTTTGGATACCTACAAAGAGTTTTTGTTTATGCAAGTTTATATCTATTTATATTTATTATATTAGAAACTATTCTAAGTATTATTAAAATAATCTAGATAATTTTAATAATAATAACTCTTTGTATTATTAAAATAATTTTTTATTTTTGAATACTTTGAAAAACATCTCAAGAACCCCCAGGGGTCTTTGAGGATGGAATCTAGATTATTAATTGAAATATTCTGAAAAATATTAAACTATGAAATTGGCCTTCAGCACAAAAGGCAAGTCCCACACACTAGTGGCTTTCATCCCCTCAGTTCTCTACATTTATATTTCAGAAGCACTGTGATTGCACTATTTATTGTACATAGAATGAAAGGAAAATGAAATTAGAACAAATATCCCTATTTGGAAACATTCACTTTCATCTGTCTCCAGGTCTTTACCCAATGCATTCTTGTATTTTTTTTTTTTTTGCTTTTTGGAAGGCACACAGGGGAATGGAAATCTATTCAACACAACTCTGCCTTAGAGGGAAAGAATAGGAATAGTGGTCTTTATTTCTCAGTATCAAGGACTTTTCTCTTCATCATTTCCATGGTTTCCATAAGTCACTATTTCTATTCAAAGTTTCAAAGTTTTCCTCACAGCATCACAGCTTCTGGGCAGTGCTGCTGTGATGTTTTCACTTCTCCATATGAATCCCAGATACTGGTTGATCCCATTTTTCTCTAAGAAATACAAATATCCAAGTTAGAAGAAAGGGGAAAGGAAGCAAAAAGAAGATATTATATTACAGAATACATCTCTTTATTTCCTAGTATAGTTTCTGCTCCATTGCAAATAAGAATTCACAAAGTCCCCAGATTAAATGGTGGGGGTAAATACATATTTCAAAATAATTAGAAACTTCTTTGCCAGTCTCTTCTATCCCCACCCTCCCTCCCCCACCCCTCTCTCCTTGTATCGTTTCCTCAAGGAATAAAAAAGAGAGCAGTTCTCTAATGTTAGAAGATGAATCATGTGATTTCCTTGATTGACTTCCTTGTACTCTTTGTTTCCTCAGTTCCTATTCTTATGGTAATGGAAAAGTTCATAGCCTTTCTCAGTAAACTATAAATTTTTCTTCTCTAATCACCACTGTACCTTCATTGCTGCATGGCAGTCCTCTTATTCTTCCTTGATTTACTATCACATTCCAAAAGTAACTGTGTCAAAACTTCACTTCCCTGCTCGAAATACCTTATGCCCCTCCCAACCCTTACTTTTGAGCAGATCATTTGCTTCCTATTTTGCTTAGAAAATGGAAAGTATTCCTCATGAGATCACTCTTAATTTCCTTCTTGATAGTGATCCTTCTTGACAACAAGAAGAGAGGGAGGATTGAGTAGAACCCCTCCTCTCTTCCAGAAGTATACTTCTTTAATTGTATTCTTTCTCTCACCTTCTGTCTTCCTCCTCTTTCATTTCCCCATTACTCCATCCCCCTCTCCTCTTTTCTTCTCTTCTCTTCTTCCCTCACCTTTCCTATCTCTGCCAATTTTTATACAAACCCTTTCCTGATTCCTACTCTATATACCATTGTTAACACAAATCATCTTGTTTTTACCAATATGGACATATGCTGTAATTAAATGTAAGTCCTCGATGGCAAAAATATTTCATTTTCATCTTATATATTTCATATATATAACTTATATTTAATATACATTTATATTTCATATATTAGATACCTAGCACATATTCATTGAAACTGAACTAAAACCAAAACCAATATAAATATATCACATTATATTGTCCATCATTTAACTACAGATATTTAATTGATTTACAAATAAATTCTGTTTAACAATCTTTGCCTTTATTCTAAAAGAAGGTTTCAGAATTCTATCCCAATGTTTCACAACAAAAGGTTCTCAGAACAGCCTTGAGCAAAGTTTTGCTGTCTATATAGTTTTTATTCCCAAATAGTCTCTGTTCTGAAAACATATAAATTTTTCAAAAATGATTCCATATTCGCCCTGCTTTCTTCAAACCCCTTACATCCTACTATCATTCTTCAGTCCTCTGGCACTTGGCTCCTATATCCTATGCTTCTAAGAGCAGCTATAATGATAACTTATGTTTCTCCAACACATGAGAATTTTGTTGAGAAATTCTTCAAATCTGATACTTCAATTCCCTCTCAAATGTTGCATCTTCTGTAATTATGTCTTATGTTACATAAACCTAAAATAAATTGAAGATGATGAATTATATTATAACATTATAACCAAAGACACAACTTGCAAACATATATGGTTTATCTATACATATACATATAGTATAAGTATTTCTCTAAATACTTTAAGGTTTGCAAAGGACTCTTTTAAATAGTATTTTTGCTAATTATATGTAAATGGAATATAAATATTCATTTTTTTAAAAATTTTAAATTCCAAATTTCCCCCCTCACTCCCTCAAATCTCCATTTCTTAAGACAATAAGCAATTTGACATATATTAAAATGTACAATCATGTAAAACATATTTCCATGTAAGTCATATTGTGAAAGAAGAAACAAATCAAAAGGGGAAAAAAGACAATGAAGAAAAAAATGAAGTAAATAGTAAGCATTGTTTTGCATCCAGATTCCATCAATTCTTTCTCTGGATGAGGACAAGATTTTCATCATGAGTCCTTTGGAATGCTTTAGGATCATTGTATTTCTGAGAATAGCCAAGTCGTTCATAGCTGATCATCATACTTACTATTTAAGGTCAAAATGAATGTAGAATTTAGACAAATTAGGTAAAAAGAATAGTCTATTTGTAGGCTCTATGAAATGGGAAAAGTTCATGACCAAACAAGGAAGAACATAATACATTGCAAAATGCATAATTTCAGCTATATTAAATTAAAAGGGGTTTGCATAAACAAAACCAATACAACCAAGATTAGAAGGATTGTAGAAAAATAGGAAATCATTTTGACAGTGTTTCTGATAAGGTATTTAATTTTAAAATATATAGAGAACTGAATCAATTTCATAAGATTACAAGTCATCCCCCAATTGATAAAAGGTCAAAGTATATGAACAGACAGTTTTCAGATGAAGGAATTAAAGATATTTATAGTCAAATGAAAAATGCTTGAAATTGCTATTGCCATTGATAAGAGAAATGAAAATTAAAACAACTCTCAAATACTATCTCATATTTATCAAACTGTTTAAAATGGCAAAAAAGAAAATTTGATCAATGTTGGAAAAGATGTGAGAAAACTGAGGCACTAATGCATTACTGGTGAAGCTGTTAACTGATCCATCCATTCTGGAGAGCAATTTGGAACTAAACCCAAAGGTCAATAAAATTTCACATACATTTTGTCCCAGCAATACTTCTACTAGGTTCAAATTCTAAAGAGATCATAAAAAGGGGAGAGGCCCACAGGTATGAAAATATTTATAGCAACTTGTTTGTCATGGCACAGAATTGGAAATTAAGGGGATGGCTATCAATTGAGGAATGGCTAAACAAGTATGTATTTGAATGTTATGGAGTACTATTGTTCTGTAAGAAATCACGATCTGATGCTGAGTGAAGTAAGAAAAATCAGTATAACATTGTAGACTCTAATAGCAGCATTGTGAGATGATCAACTATATATATAGCTCCTCTTAGAAGCTAGATATTTGAGAAATGAGATCCATATCAAAGAAGTTTGCTTCAAATCATTTTCCACAGTTAACTGTATTTCCCTCTCTCCTATTTCCTTTAGTTATTATATTCTCTCTTTCTTTTTACACTATTCCTTCTCAAAAGTGTTTTGCTTTTTACTACCTTTCTCCTAATCTGTCCTACTTTCCATCATCTCAAGGACAATCCTGAGAGATCTGTTAAGGAAAATATCATCCACATCCAGGGGAGAAAAATAAAGCATATTATGTTCACTTTTTAAAACTTCTTTTGTATATTTACTTTCTTTCTCATGTTTTCCCCTTAATTCTAATTATTCTTTCATGAATGACTAGTATAGAAATAGGTGATTGTTGTTTGTACAAGCTATTTTTTGCTGCCATGGGAAGAGAGGTAAAAAATATGAAATCCAGAAGCTTGCAAAAGGATAACTGCTAATAGCTATCTTTGAATGTATTTGGGGGGGGATGTTTGAAATTCTTAATAAACTAAAGTTAAAGATAAAAAAATTAGAATTGAGCAAATGGAAGTTAATGTTTTTATAAGAAATCAAAAAACTAAAACAAGATCCACCAGAATGAAAAAATAGAAAACAATGGGAAATATCTCACTCGAAATACAAGTGCCATGGAAAATAGATTGAGAAGAGCTCATTTAAAAATAATTGCACTACATAAAAGGCATGACAAAAAAATCAGGTAATCATCTTTCAAGAAATTGGAAATGAAAATTTCCAGCTATATTATAGCCAAATTTTAGGGTCCTTGGGTCAAGAAGAGAACCCACAAAAAAACAAATTAAGCATCATGGATTCACTGTCAGGAAAACACAAGATTTAGCACCTCAAAAATTAAAGGGTTAGGGGCCTTAGGATATGATATTCTGGAAGGCAAAAGAGCTTGTATTACAACCAAGATCCTCTACATTCTCAAAAGCCACATTCTCATAAAATCATTTCAACTACAAAAAAAAATTGAACATGATCTTTTGGGGGGGGGAATGGATATTCCATGAAATAAAAGACTTTTAAGCATTCTTTTTTATAAGGCAATGGGTTTAAGTGAATTACCCAAAGTGAAACAGGCAGCTATTAAAAGTCTGATTCTGGATTTGAACTCAGGTCCTCCTGATTCCAGAGCCAGTGCTCTAGCTACTGCACCACCTAGCTGCCCCTGCTTTTAAGCATTCTTGATGAAAAAAATACAGAGTTGAATAAAATATTTCACTTTCAAATACAAGATTCAAGAATCAAATTATGAGCAGGAAAGGGAAATTATAAGGTATTTAATAATGTTAAATTCTTTCAATTCCTCCAAGGGAATATAATAATGATAACTTATAGAAAGTTCTCCTTATTCAAGCAGTTAAAAGGATTTTATATAGACAGAGGACACAAGTTTGAGTACATATACAAATATGAATGGATGATATAAAAATAAAATGATGGGGAGACAGAAAATGAAGAGATATAATGTAGTTAATTATCTCACATAAAATAGCAAGAAAAATATTTTACAGTGAAGAGAAAGTGGTGGAAAATGAGGGGGATTTAGTGGACTTTATTCTCATCAGAATTGACTTGAAGAGATTATACTATACAAATTCAAAAGGATATGGATATCTGTCTTACCCTACATGAAAGAAGGACAGAAAGGGGAATAAAGGAGATGATAGAAAGTAGGACAGATTAGGAGAAAGATAGTAAAAAGCAAAACACTTTTCAGAAGGAATAGTGTAAAAAGAAAGAGAGAATAGAATAACTAAAGGATCTAGGATAGAGGGAAATACAGTTAACTGTGAAAAATGATTTGAAGCAAACTTCTTTGATATGATCTCATTTCTCAAATATATAGAGAACTGAGCCAAATTTATTAAAATAAGCACATTCTTCTGAAGAATTTTCAGATGAGGTAATCAAAGTTATCTATATCCATATTAAAAAATGCTATAGCTCACTATTGATTGGAAAAGGAAAATTAAAACAATTTTGGGGTACTACCTCATCCTATTAGATTGGTTAATAGGACAGAAAATGAAAATGACAAGAGTTGAAGCAGATGAGAGAAAAATAAGATATTAATGCATTGTTGTTGGAGGTGTTAACAAACATTCTGTAACATAATATGGAGCTATATTCGAAGGGTTATAAAAACATGTATATATTTTTTTTACCTACCAACGCAATTACTATATATGTATTACATAAAAGAGAAAAAAGAAAAAAAGAAAAGGAACTATATGTGCAATATTTATAGTGGCAAAGAGTTGGAAATTGAGGGGATGATCATCAATTGGGGGATGACTGACCAAATTTTATTATGTGATTTTGCTGGAATATTATTCTGCTACATGAAATTATGGAGTCAGCATGAAATTAAAATGTTCCCTGAGCTTTTTCCTATCCAACATTAAAGGAAGCCTTTACTTTAAAGAAGTATTTTAAAGCTACAGATCCTCCCCCCACACACACACTCAAAAAAAAAGATTGAAACAAGTTTTCCACTGTAGATATTTTGGAGGTTATTCATTGAAGGTTTGTATTGGGGGTGGGGGAGTAATGCCCAATGAAGCAGGAGAGTGGGAAAGTCAGTGGAAGGCAGACAATGCAGACCAGGTCCCAGCAGCTAGACAGCAGACCAGTAGGGAGAGTCCTATCCCCAGACAAAGTCTAAAAGCTGGAAACACTGGGGCAAGGACAAGTCTGGGTTGGAAACAAACAACAACATAGGCAGAGCCTGGACAAAAAGGAGGAAACAAACCTCTACATAGGTAATGCCTGGACTACATAGGCAACATCTTGGCAAATGAAAAATCAGGATCAGACCCCTCTCTATAACCCAGAAACAAAGTTCAACCATAAAAATGAGCAAAAAGAGAGAGAGAGAGAGAGAGAGAGAGAGAGAGAGAGAGAGAGAGATAACCACATAGAGTTATTATTCAAACAGAGATGAAAAAATTCCATCTCAAAAGAAGAAAGCAATTACAAATTACCTAAAAGGGAGGTGCAAAGGAGTACAAAGGAACTTACAAGGGAATACTCAAAGGAGCTTAAGAATTGGTCTCAAATCTAAAATCTTACAGAAGAGCTTTAAAAAGATTTTTAAAACCAAAGATAGGAAGAAGAAAAATGAAAAAAAGGAAATGAGAGCTTTTCAAGAAAAATATGCAAAATTGATCAAGTAAATCAACTCTTTTAAAAGTGAAAATAGCCAACTGGAAAAAGGATGCAACTCATCCAAAAATACAATCAACTAACTGAAAAAGGATTGAAACTCATCTAAAAGTCAAATAGACCTACTGGAAAAGGAATACAACTCAAAGAAAGTAAAAGTAACCAAATTGGAAAAAGTAAAACAACTCACTGGAAAGTAAAATTAACTGAAAAAGGAAATACTAAAGGTAGATATATGTATGTATACATACACACACATATTTGGTTTTTGCAAGGTAATGGGGTTAAGAGACTTGCCTAGGGTCACAAAGCTAAGTAAGTATAAAGTGTCCAAGACCAGATTGCACTCTGTATCCTTCTGACTCCAGGGCTGGTACTATATCCACCATGCCATCTAGCTGTCCCTTATTAAACTAACTGATGAAAATAAAACTCTGAAAATTAGAATTATATGAATAGAAACTAATGAATATGTGAGACAAGATTCCATAAAACAAAATCAAATAGCTGAAAAAGTTGAAGAAAATGTAAAGTGCCTTTTAGGAAAAACAAAAGCCTGGGAAAATAGATCCAGAGGAGATAATTCAGGAATTATTGATCTACCAGAAAAACTGGATTTAAAAAATGAGCCTGGAAAATATCTTTCAGGAAATTATCATGGAAAACTGTCCTAATAAACTAGATCAAGAAGACAAAATAGTCCTTGAAAGAATACACAAAATATATTTCAGAAGAGACCCACAAGATAAAGACTGCAAGGACCATCATAAAAAAGTCCAAACTTATCAAAGAAAAAAAAAGATAATACTTCAAGCAACTAAAAAGAAGCAATTTAAAAACAAAGAAAGCACAATCAGAATTACAGAGACCTTATCAGCTTTAACATTAAAGTATCCCAGAACCTGGAGTTTGATATATCAAAGGACAATGATTTACAAGCCAGAATTTAATGCCTTGTAAATTTCAGCATATTCTGTCAGGAAGGGGAAGAGATGTATTTTTAATGAAATCAAGGACTTTCAGAATTTTCTAATAAAAAAATCATAACTGAACAGAAATATATCGCTTCAAGTACAAGACTTAACAAATGTATGAAAAGGTAAATACAAAGAGATAAGGAAAAAGAACATTAGATTGTATACATCCCTACAAGGGAAAATAATACATAATTCTTGAGAATTGTATTTCTCTTAAGATAGATAAAGGGTTGGATATAATTGAAGGAATTGTACTTAGAGAATATGGGTTTGGTCGGTTCATGTCCTTCATTATGGAAGAAGACTAAAATGATATCATTATGTTTGAGACAAATTACAGTGTATCTGACTGTGGCTGATCAGAACAATATGAACGCCATAGAATTTTACGGTGGAGTCAAGATGGTGGTGTAAAGTGAACATGCTGCCAGAGCTTTCCCCTACCAAAGATAAATGAAGCCTCTATTCTGACATTCAAACTACACATTCTACCAAGAAAAAAGAGAAAATTCAAAGAAGTTTTCAACATTAGACATCATAGAGGATCTTCAGTGAAGGTATATCACTGGGTTGGGGGGAGAAGGGGAAGTAAAGCCCAGGAGGTGAGAGAGCAGGGAAAGCCAACTGGAGGTTTTCAGTTCCCAACAGCTTAACTACAGCAGAGATCCCAGCAACTAGATAGCAAGCCAGCAGGGAGGATCCAAACCCCTAAACAAAGTCTGACTACATCAGGAACACATCTCTGCTAAATCAGAACCTGGACATAAAGGAGGAAACAAACCTCTGCAAAGATAATACCTGACTTGCTTAGGAAACATCTTGGCCAATGACAATCCAAGGATCAAACCCCAGCCCCAGCCAAAGAACAAAAAGGTTTTGATCTATATTCCCTAAACCCCAGGAGCAGAGCTAAAACAAAAAAAGATGAGCAAAAAAGCTAAAAGAGCACTCACTATAGAAAACTACTTTACAAAGATGCTAATAATGCCATGTCTGAAGAAGAAACTAGTGCAAAATCACTCACAGGGGAAGTATCAAAATAGTCTATAAATTAGACTGAAATACAAAACCTCATCAAAGAACTTACAAAAGAATTTAAAAACCAAAGAAGAGAGGAAGAATAAAAATGGGAAAAAAGGAATGAGATTTCAGTAGGAAAAATATGAAAAATTGAACAAAGAAATAAACTCCTTTAAAAGTAAAAGTAACCAACTGGAAAAGAAGACACAAAAGCTAAATGAAGAAAATAAAACCTTTCCTATTAGAATTGAACAAATAGAAACCAATGAATCTACAAGACTACAAGATTTCATCAAACAAATACAAAAGGTGGAAAAAATTGAAGAAAATGTAAAGTACCTTTTAGGGAAAACAAATGACCTGGAAAATAGATCATGAAGAGACAATCTATGAATCATCAGACTACCAGAAAGCCTAGATCCAAAAAAACAACCCTGGCAAACATCATGCAGGAAATTATAAGGGAAAACTGTCAAAATCTACTTGAACAAAACAATATAACCATTGAAAGGATTTGCAGAAGCCCCTCCAGAAAGAGACCCCAGGATAAAAACTCCAAGAGCTGTTATAGCCAAATTCCAGAGCTCTCAAATAAAGGATACAACATTGCCAGCAGCAAAAAGAAAACAATTCAAATACAAAGGAAACACATTCAGAATTACACAGGACCTATCAGCCTCAACATTAACGGACAAGAAGACCTGGAATACCACATATCGGAGAGCAAAGGTCCTGGGATTACAACCTAGAATATACTATCCTGTAAAATTTAGCATATATTGTCAGGAGGAAAATGGATATTCAACAAAATAGAGGACCTCCAATTTCCTGACACAAAGGCCACAATTGAACATAGAATTGAATTGTTAAATGCATGGCTCAATAGTTGCATTAAAAAGGTACATGAAAAGAGGAAGGAAAAAACAAAACAAATGTTGGTCAAGACCATAAAATTGTATACAACCATAAAATGAAAGATATAACACTTCTATTTCTTTAGAACTTTACTTCTCTTAAGATAATTAAATAGTTGAATATAATTGAAGAGAATGGACATAAAGGATATGTGTAAAGTTGGGTCTTATCTTTCCATTCAAGAGGTCCAAGATGACATAACTATGTTTAAGACAAAAAGTCCTGAAGAAAACCAGGGGTGTTAACTTTAAATTTGAGTGTCTCATTATGCTTTGACTCACTTTAATCACAAGGTGCTAAGCACCTTATCTAATGAGGGCATTGTAAACTTATAAGACTTGAGTCAGTGTCTCTATAGCTTACAATCATTTCTAAAGTTCTCAGGTGAGACCTCTAGAGCCTCCCAGTACTTAGAGTCCTTTAAGATTCTTGAAGTTAATTACATCAGGGTGTGGAAGGGTGGTAAAGTGTGAGAAAAAATAGGCCTCCCTTCACTTAACAAGGGGTTAGATACCCTGACCCTGGATGGGAGAGGTGGAGGTGGGGAAGTGGGGTAAAGTGTGAGAGAAATAGATCTGGGAGGAGGGGCACAAATATTTCAAGAAATGATATCGCTCTGGATGATACTTTGGCTCATGAGGATTGTGAGTACTTGAAAGAACAATATGAGCTCATAATGCTTTACCACAAGTCAGGCACAAATAGTGCAGGTGATCACCGGAAGTGTTTCCTCTAAACTAATGTATTATATGTTTAACTCTAAAGTTAATTTCACTTTTACCTTTGCCTTCCCTTTTTTCTATCCCTTCTTTTCCTTTCTTCCTTCCCCCACCTACTTTCCTGTAGGCTAGTTTAGATTTTTAAATCCAATTGGGAATGTATATTATTCCCTCTCTGGAACAAATCTATTGAATAATATAGAGTAAATAGAAGTGTTAAAACCCTCCCTTCTTAAAAGGCACCATGGGCAGTGAAGTTATATCATTATTAAATATGCATGCACCCAATGGAACAGTATTCAAATTCTTAGAGGAGAAGTTGAATGGATTGTAAAAGTATAATAAATGGGTACCTCAACCTCCCTCTCTCAGAATTAGATAAATCAAACCATAAAATAAATAAGAAGCAAATTAAGAAAGTTAACAAAATCTTAGAAAACTTGGATATGATAGACCTCTTGAGAAAACTGAATGGGGATGGAAAACAATATCTCTGTAGTACATGGTGTCTATACCAAAACTGACCATGTTCTAGGGCATAAAAACTTTACAGTAAAGTGCAAAAAGGCAGAAATAAGTAATCCAGGCTATTCAGATCATGATGCAATAAAAATTATATTTCATCAAAGGCCAGGGAAAGATAAACCAAAAATTAATTGGAAGGGGCAGCTAGGTAGCACAGGGAATAGAGCACTGGCCTTGGAGTCAGGAGTACCTGTTCAAATCCAATCTCAGACACTTAATAATTACCTAGTTGTGTGGCCTTGGGCAAGCCACTTAACCCCATTGGCTTGAAAAATCTAAAAAAAAATTAATTGGAAACTAAATAACAAGTTTAAAGAATAAGTGTATCAAATAGCATAATCAACCATTTCATAGAAAAAATGATAACAATAAGGTTCATAAAAATTCATGGAATGTAAATGAAGCAGTTTTTAGGAGAAACTATATCTCTAAATGCTTATATGAATAAAATAGAGAAAGAGAAGGTCAAGAATTCAGTATAGAAAAAGAACACATTAAATTTCCCCAGTTAAAAGTTGAATTAGAAATTCTGAAAATCAAAAGAAAAAACTGAAAGGAAGACAACCATTGACCCAATAAATGTATCTAAGAGTTAGTTTTTAAGAGTTAGATAATCTGATCTTTAAAAAAAAGAATGCCAGATAAACAGTATAAAAAAATGAAAAGAATGAACTCACCACCAATGGGGAGGAAATTAAAGAGATATTTTGGAGCTATTTTGTTCAACTGTATGTCAATGTTTGACAGCCTGAGTGAAATGGATGAATATTTACAAAAATACAGACTACCTAGATTAACAGAAGAGGAAAACATTTCAGAAAAAGAAATTGAAGAAATGATCAATAAACTCCCTAAGTAAAAGGTCCAGATGGATTTATAAGTGAATTCTATCAAACACTTAAGGACTGTCTAATTCTAATTCTAATACATTATTTTTTTTAAAATAGGAGAAGGAATTCTGCTAAATTCCTTTTATGACACCAATATGGTACTGATACCTAAACCAGAAAGAGTAAAAACAGAAAAAGAAAATTATAGTCCAATTTCCCTAATGAACACTGATGTAAAATTTTAAATAAAATTTTAGCCAAGAGATTACAATAAGTTAATACTAGGATGATACACCATGATCAGATAGGATATTTACCAGATAGGCAAGGATGGTCTAATATCATAAAAACACTCAGCATATTTGAAAATATTAATAACAGGACCACGAGAAATCATGATTATCTCAATAGATGTTGAAAAAAACCTTTGACAAAATACATGCACTCCTTTTAAAAAATACTTGAGAGGGGGCAGCTGGGTGGCATGGTGGATAGAAAACCAACCTGACCCTGGAGTCAGGAGAACCTGAGTTCAAATCCAGACTCAGACAACTTAACAATTATGTAGCTATGTGACCTTGGTCAAGTCACTTAACCCCATTGCTTTGCAAAGAAATAAAAAGAAATACTTCCGAATATAGGAATAAATTGATTTTCCTTAAAATTATTAACAGTATCTAAAACTATCAAGAAATATTTTTTGTATTAGGGATAAATTAGGACCATTTCCAACAAGATCAGTACTACTCAATATAATATTAAAAATGTTAAATTGAGCAATAAAAGGAGAAAAATAAATTGAAGGAATTCAAATTGTCATTGAGGAAGCAAAACTTTCTCTCTTTGCAGATGATATGATAGTAAACTTAGAGAACCCTAGAAAATCATCCAAAAAACTACTTGAAATGATTGATAACTTCAGTAAACTAGCAGGATATTAAAAGAAAACACATAAATCATCAACATTTTTATATATAAATATATGAACAGCAAAGTACAAGGGCAAGAAATAGAAAATGAATTTCCTTTTAAAGTAACTGAAAATAACTTAAAATATTTGGGAATCTACTTCCCCAAACAAACCCAGAAAATTTATGAACACAATTACAAAATACTTTTCAAATAAATAAAATCAAACCCAAATGACTGGAAAACATCAATTACTCATGGTTAGGTCAAGCTAATATAATAAAAATGGCAATTCTATATTAATTAAATTACTTATTCATTGCTATACAAATCAAGCTACATAATAACTCTTTTACAGAGCTAGGAAAAAAGTAACAAAATGATCAATAACATAAAGGGAACTGATGAAAAAATGTAATGGAAAGTAGCTTAGCTGTATCAGATCTAAAACTATATTATAAAGCAGCAGTCATCAAAACTGGTACTGGTTAAGAAATAGAGTAATGGATCAGTGGATTAGTACAGATACAAAAGAAATAGCAGTAAATGGTTATAGTAATATTTTGTTTGACAAACTCAAAGCCATTAGCTTCTGGGATAAGAACTCACTATTTGACAAAAATGATTGGGGAAAACTGGAAAATAGTATGTCAAAAGCTAGACATAGACCCACATCTTACATGCTATACTAAAATAAAGTCAAAATGGGATATTAGGGATTTAGATAGAAAGAAGAATATCACAAACTAATTAACTTTGCCTCTGTCACATCTTTGGAAAAAGGAGAAATTGATAACTAAACAAGAATGAGTATATTATAAAATGCAAAATGGATCATTTTGACTATATTAAATTAAAACTTTTTGCACTACTAAAACCAATTCCACCAAGCTCAGAAGGAACACAGAAAACTGGGCAAGAATTTGCACAGTTAGGGGTTCTGATAAAGGTCTCATTTCTAAAATACATAGAGAATTGAATCAAATTTATTAGGTTATAATTTATGCTCCAGTGGATAAATGTTGAAAGGATATGAACACGTAGTTTTCAAATGAAGAAATTAAAGCTCTATATAATCATATGAAAAAATTATCCAAAATATTATTGATTAGAGAAATGTCAATTAAAGCAAGTCCAAAGTAGCAACTCACACCTATCAGATTGTCTAAGATGACAAAAAAGGGAAAACAATCAATGTTGGAGGTATTGTGGCAGGAATTGAATATTAATGCATTGTTGGTGGAGTTGTGAACTAATCCAGTCATTCTGGAGAGTCAAATTTAACTATATCAAAATAGCAATAAAATTAATCATACTCTTTGACCCAGCAATATCAAAACTAGGTCTGAATCCCTAAGAGAGAGAGAGAGAGAGAGAGAGAGAGATAAAAAAGAGGAAATGACCCACAAATACAGAAATATAGCAGCTTTTTTGTGATGACAAAAATTGGAAATTGAGGTGATGCCCATCAATTAGGGAAAGGCTTAACAAGTTATGGTATACAAATGCTATGGAGTACTATTGTTCTATAAGAAACCATGAATGGTCAGATTCTAGAGAAACATGGAATGAATTAAGGAACTGATACTAAACAAAGGGAGCAGAACCAAGAGAATATTGTACACATTAACAACATTGTGAGTTGATCATCTGTAATGGATGCAGCTCCTCTCAGAAGTTCAGAGAGGTTGGACAACTGTGCAAAGCCTGTTATGGACAGCATCATAACAAATAAAGAAGCAAAAAAAATACAGAATCTGCATGAACACTATCTTTACTTTTTAAAAAATTCTTTTATGTTTTTATTTCATCTAGCATGATTTTCTTTTTTTTCCCTTAGTCTAATTCCTCATTCACAAGAATGACTATTATGTAAACATGTTAAACACAAATGTACATGTACAATATTCACTAGACTGCTGCTGAGGAGAGGGGAGAAGGGAGGGTGGAAAAATGTGTGTGATCTTTTAATATGCAGGTGGGAAACTTTCATATCATGTAATTGGAAAAATAAAATATCAAATTAAAAAATAATGACTGGAAAATAGAAGAAATTATGAGAAATATCAGGAAAGATTTACATGTACTGATACAAACTAAAATGTACTGTATACAAAGTAACAGCAATATTGTGGGATGATCAGCTGTGAATGACTTAGGTATTCTCAGCAATACAAAGATCCAATAAAACTCTGAAAGATAACTGATGATATCTTAGTAATGATTGAAAGCATACCTTTTTTCACTTTTAAAAATTTTCTTAAGACTCTTCATGAGGATATATATTTTCTTTTACAATATAACTATTATGGAAATTCTTTTCATATCTACATATGTACAAACTATATCAAATAATGACTTCTCAAGAAGGCATTTTCAATGAGAATAAAGGAGAGATTTTGGAACTCAAAGTATTGGAAACAAATTTTCAAAATTGTTTTTACATGTAACTGGGAGAAAATAAGTTACTAAATAAAAATAGCAATTTATAAAATTTTTTCATAGAACTATAGATAGCTTTCATTTCTCCTTCTGAAAACTGCCTATTCTTATTCTTTTGACCATTTATCAATTGGGGAATATCTTGTATTCTTTCAATTCTCTATATATTTAAGGAATAAAGCCTTTATTAGAGGTACTTGCTGCCAAAAAAGAAAAATCTTTTCAGCTCTCTGCTTTGCTTCCATTCTTGCTGCAAGTCATTTTTGAAAAAAAAGTTTAATAATATTGTTGAATTGGGCAGCTTGGTGGTTCAGTGGATAGAGCATCGTCCCTAGAGTCAGGAGTACCTGAGTTCAAATCTGGCCTCAGACACTTAATAATTACCTAACTGTGTGGCCTTGGGCAAGCCATTTAACCCCATTGCCTTGAAAAACTAAAAACTAAAAAAAATAATATTGTTGAATGGTTGTTAGGGAAAGTATCATAATCCTGATTTTACTTCTCTTTTCTAATGGATATTCAAAACATGTACATAGAATATCCCTGAGAATAAAATCTTTGGAAAAGCAATTGGTTATAACTTATCTTCAGCAATCAATTTCATATTTAATGACTATAAAATTAGTCTTATGCATTTTACTTTTGTGTAATCAAAAGTAGCTTGCTGATCCAAACACCTGATTATCACCACAAATGACCCAGGCATTCAAGAGGGCAAGTAAAAATGCAATTATGGAAGGAAGGAAGGAAGGAAGGAAGGAAGGAAGGAAGGAAGGAAGGAAGGAAGGAAGGAAGGAAGGAAGGAAGGAAGGAAGGAAGGAAGAATTTTTTAAGCATTTATTGTGCTCTATGCTTTACAAATATTATCTTATTTGAATCTCATAACAACACTGAGAAGCAGTTGATATTATTATTCCTATATCATGGTTGAGAAAACTGAGATAGACAACAGTTAAATAACTTGTCCAAGATGATATAGCTGAATTTGATGGGGCTAGATTTTTCAGATCTTCCTGATTCCAGGCTCAGGGCTATTTCCTAGTACAAGCTAGCTTCCTTTAGAAATAGCATTAGATAGGAAACTAGACATATAAGGAACTGAATAGATAGAAAACTAGATTGGCAAATAGCATGTCACAGACAGGTAGATGGGAAGATGATAGAAAAATGAATTTGAGAGTAATCTTCAAAGAAATGATTGTGAAAGTTTTACAAGTAAATGTTATTTCAAAAAAATGTTTAGGCACCAAGGAGGAAACTTGAGAAAGCAATGGCATGTTTCCCTGAAAATAAGACAAGCTCTGATATTAATTTTTGCTCCAGAAAAACAATATTAGTGCTTGTTTTCAGGGGATTTAGGCAATCATTCCTCCTAGAATCATTATTTGATCTATTTTTCTCCCTGTAAAGAAGTTCTTTATGTCTTTATTCTGGAAAGTGCTGGCTGAATTCCAAGTTAGCAGACTTCTTTGACTACCTTGCAAAACAAATGACAGTATTAAATAAACCCATTTCCTTAAAACTGTTGGTGTACAACCAGGCATTTTTAGTTTCAAGAACATAAATTTCCAAAAAATGTTCAATCTTATCTTTCTTGCCATAGTGATGATCAGTGGTGGGACCTTTCTTTTTCTATCCACATGCTATCAAATATACACATTATTTTAAGTGCTTTGTATCTGTACTTGCACTGGTCATTTGGCAATAAGTTTCAAACTCATTTGCTTACGATGACATTTATCTTTCTTCCAAAGGAGCCCACTTAGATATTTACAAATACTTGATTATAATTTATATTATAATTTATTAATGTAAATATTATTTATTTATATTTAATTATATATTAATATTATTATTCTATTACCCATTATATCCATCATGTGTTGCAATGGACATACTAAATGCATCCATTTGGCTGATGATCTTAATTGGGTCTTAGTTTTGGGATAAGACTTATATTATGAGCATCCTGAAAAAATCATGCTAGGGCTTATTTTGGGGGAAATATAGTATCCTTAAATGGTAAGGAAAAGAACTAGAACTCGGATGAACAGGCAATGAAATAAATATTTTAAATAAGTATGGGATAGGAAAATATATTGTCTCTGAAGTCAAGAGGGAGAGAAGAGATTGTTTAATGTTTTATGAAGTCTTTGATGAACTTTCGAAGAGCAGTTTAATTAGATTGGTAGGGATAGAAACTAATTTACAAGTGGTCTAAGTAAAAGTGTGAATGTGATGATGTAGAGGCATTTTTTTAGAGTAATAGCAGTGAATAGAATTAGATTAAGAGGGAGAATAAAGAAACCCAATTGACAATTCTTCAATTCTCAGAGTGAATATAGATCCCACTATGGCAGTATTAAGGAAAAGTTATTAGAAAATAGCTCTCCTTTAAGGTTGCCATGCAAAATAATGTATGGCTAGGTTTTACTTAAATTAGGAAGTGATAACTTGCATTCAGAAAAACTCTCCCTTGGTGGTACTTTTAATGCCTCTTTGGTAGATGATCTGAGATACAAAGTCATTGTAAAAGCATTGTAAATGCTTAATTTCTCTTATGGACATTCTCCAAACAAAAGCCATCATTTGTCAAATCTTGTTAATTCTACTGTCATATTTCTCCTAAATTTCTCTTTCTTACCAATTCCTACATCACTAAGCTTATGACATCTTCACATTTCCTGAACTCTTGAAGTAATTTTCCAAGTGGTCTCTCTCTGTCTCCAGGTTTGCACCATTCTACAAAGCTGCCTGACTAATATTCCTAAAGTGTAACTCTGCCTTTTGTTACTCTCCAGCTCAGGAAACTTTAATAGTTCTGTATTTCTTCTATGATAAAACACAAACTTGAGCCTAGAACTCTTTGGTTTGTTTTTCTAGATTAATTTTGCATTTTTCCTATAATCATGATTCCAATCAAAATGAATCGCTTGCTGTTCCTCAAACATGTCATTGAATTTTCTTCTATCATCAGTTATATTCTGTGTCCAGAGTACTCCCTCTCCTCATCTCAACATCTTGGCACCTTTCAGGTTAAGCTCAATTGTTACTTTCTACACAACATCTTTTCCTGACCCTATTCTCCCTCACTTCTAGTTTTGAGTATTTCTGCCCTTAGAATACTATATACTTTGCTATATTTTGAATTTCCTTAAAATTACCATATCCTACTCATTAAATTCCAGTGCCTCTCTATATCCACCAGGCTTAAATGCAAAATCTCCTGTTGTTCAAAGTTACTTCATACCCTTTTCTCCCTTTTCAGTCATCTTACAATTTACTTTTTGATTCAGTTTCACGGGCTTTATTGCAATTCCATTCCATGTCTGGGTATCAGTCGTTTTCCTGACTACCTTTCTTGACTGAAATGTTCTTCCTTCACATCTCTGACTATTGATTGCTCTGACTTCCTTTAAGTTCTACTTAAATTTCTACATTTTACATATAGGAAGTATTTCCCAATCATCCTTAATTTTAATGTCTCCCACTTTTAATTATTTTTGATTTATACTATATTTAGCTTGTTTTTATATATTATATATCTGCTATCTACTTGCTTGTACATATTTTCTCCCCTATTAGATTGTGAGCTCCTTGAGAACAGAGATTATCTTTTGCCTATTCCTTATCTCCACAGGATTTATTACAGTGCCTGACACATAGCAGGAATTTAATTAATGTTTATTAACTGAATGATTACTTTGTTTTTCCTGTGACAGAATATAAGCTTCTTGAGGGTAGGGTCATTTCATTTTTGTACCTATATTTAGAATCTAGCACAGTGCCCAGACAATAATAGACACTTAATAAATGATTGTTGAATTGAAACTGAAAACAAATTAAATTTATTTAATTTATAGAAAAGGTAAGATTCTCAAGAAAACCTTCATTAAATCAGTGAAATCATCTTTGTGCCCCTCACATTTTAATTTCTGTCTCTTGGTAGGAGAGTTACCCAAAATGCTGAAGATTTTTATCTAAGTCTTTTGCTAGTTAACATAATCTAAACAATAAATTTTTTCAGTCATTTTCTTTTTTTATGTGAATTATGAGACAAAACTTTTTGATTACTTCTAAGTATCAATTAGGTGGTATATTGTACTCCATTGTTTTATAAATCAATACAATCCAGTGGTGGTATTGTGACCAGAGTAGAACCCATGTGGTTCCAGTTCTATGCAGCTGGATCCGTGGCAACACTGTTTTCAACTATCTATGCTACTCTCCCCTAACCGTCTCTCCTTGTTTAACTTGACTATGCCTGTAGTAACTCACCCTCAGCTTGTAAATTGTCTTTTTAACTTAACTATCTCCTTAGAAACAACTATCTCCTTAAAAAACTCAACCTTCTTGAGTTTTTTTGCTTAATCTTATTACCCTCTTAGAAACTCACTTTCTTTGCCTCATTAAAGTACATAAACTTTATTCCCACATGACTACCCTCCTTCATTAGGGACCAATATTTTAGGGCCTTCACTTCAGCCATACCTTCCCTTGGCAACTAGTAATCAACCTGTCATTTGAGTATCTTTTTCCCCTTTAGCTCTCAGCAATGCTGAAACTAAGTATCTTGCTGCTTCTCCAAAGATTATAACTTATGAACTTTTGTATAGCTTGTAAACTTTTGTGCATCCTCTGAATTTAAGTCTGAGCCTTTCTTAACTCCCTGAGTCAGAGAGATTGGTGATATCATCACCCAGATAAAACACAGCTGTCTCTCTCTCCAGAAACAAGAGTATCATTAAATTATTAGCTCAAGTTGTATTTGTTATAAATGACTTGTGTATTCTTAGTCCAGAGTGATTAATTTTTTTTTATTAAGACATCTTACTAAAAAGGTATACATCTCTCAAGATGGGAGAGGGGCGAGGTATCCCAGAAATGTTAGGTCTTTTATGCAGTTTCAAAGGCTGTGTTCCTGCCCCTTTATACCAATCAATGGCTGGGGTCACAATCTAATTGATACATTGGTCCCCATACATTTTCCCCTCCTTGCTCATTATACTATCATGAGCAAACAGCTGCCTTCATGAGCATGGGCAAAGGAAAAGATGAAAGACCCTATGTTAATCTAGAAGTAGATGGGGCAGATCTAACCTAATCTCAGTCTTTGATCAGATTGAGGCAACCTGCCCATAGGCAACAATATAGGCAGACCCCAGTCTTTGTAATGTAAACTAACAATTCTCCCTTCACATTATTGTGGAACCCAAATACCCTCATATTCCTCACAATTACCCCTTTTCTTTTATAATAAGAATTTGAGTTCTATACCTTAATAGTGATTTCTTTCTTAAATCACAATCCTTGACATAACTACTGACCTTTTCTTCTACCAAGATTTTTACTTCCTCATTATGAGACATGGACCTGTCCTATATTCCAGATCCTTTCAGGAGCATATGGCAACTTTCTGATGCCTTTTACTACTTGCCCATTGTCATCTGTCTTTAGGCAGCAATTATAGATTCAATTTACCACATACTTCTCCTCCAATCAACATATTGTATAATACAACTCTTATGTTGAATAATTCTCTCTTGTTCGCCTACTTTAGTCAGCTAACAAGTCCAGGACCCTAGCTGGTGGTCTAATTTGTAATTTTTCCTCTACAACTTAGAATAATCAGGATATAAATTGGACTTCCATTGGACTTCCCATCCTGGGCCCAGGTAAGTCTAGATAAAAACTCCCTGAGCAACCTTTGGTAGATGTGTGTATGCAATAGTAATCACAATTTTCTTTATCACAATGGATTCTGACAAGGGATCCCAGGTACCATCATTTCATTTCACATGACTCTTAGTCCACACATCTCTGTAAGTTGTACAGTTCAGAATATGTGTATTTTGTTTCTGGACATAAGTTCACAAACATTTGCTACTCCCCAGGAAAATATCCTGTCCAGATTGGTATAGACAATAGTCACCTGAACTAACTCAGTCATATGCCACTGGTGTTTCTCTCCTCTAGATCAGTATTCTGTGCCACAGTGCACCACTGACCAGGAACTGAGAATCTAGACAAGACTCAGGGGGTCTGGCACCAAAAGCTGATTCTCAAACTTCTGTGGACCACCTCAAGTCCAACAGTTAGCTACACCAAAAGACTGGGCAATGACTTCTGTTAGCTAGATTCTCCTCTTACCATTACTAACAACCCATTCTCTAGAAATAGGACTCTCTCTAGATAGGATATACAAATTCATGTAGGATATAATCATGCCACCCAATATTCTCTACCTCCTTTTCCCTGAATTGAGAACAGCTTCACCCTGTCTCTCCTCCTCCTTTGCATAAGGAGAGGGGCAAAATAAGGAGTGTCACACTCACACAATCAAAGGAAAGTTACAGTATCAAAAGCCACAGATCCCCTGACTAAACAATGTATACATAGGTGGCAGAAGGTAGAGATGAATTAGTCCAGTGTCTCTCCTTCTGTCTTCTCTTCTCTCTTGACAACATATCATGTCCTTCTGCATCTTCTGAATCTGTTCCAACAGGTCCTCTCCAGCCCAAGTGACTTGTTGAAAGCTTGTTTTTTGGTGAAGAAACTGCTTAAAATTTTACTCAGATAAAAACACATATTTTCATCATAAGACAATGAGGTCCTGGAGCTTATTACAATTTACATTTTGCCTTACTGAAAAATGGACATACAAATTTCAACACAATAAACTTCTATAATTGCTCCAGTGCTTGAGTAAACACTGAGAATTACCACATTAACTTAAGCTTGTACCAGTTTTAACTCTTTGCTCTCATTACAATAATGACTCAAACATCTTTAAGCAAAGTGAATAGTTTTCCCAAAATATTCCCAAATACACCAGATTTTTCTTTTCCTGATGTACTCATCTGGCTCATATTCCTTTCCTTAAACTAGACATTGAAACTGTAATTTTCCTAAGAATTTCCCATTCTCCTTCTTACCTAAATATCCCTTCTAATATAAGAATTAGAAATCTTAATTCCTATCTTAACATGTAGCTGATAGCAGGTGTCAGAACTGGCTATTAAATCCAATTGACCTAAAACTTCTTACTACAAAGATGCAGGACATGAAAGGAAAATTCCTTAATAGATATAATTATTGATTGCATTGTCCAGGCAGAGGTCATGGGGGTAATCAAATATCTTAGGCCAGATTTATTCTATCAGATGAGACATTATCCAAATATCACTTTGAGGAAATCAAGTCAAAAGGGTCCAGCCTCAGGCTGTACTGAAAAGCTGCTCCTTCTACTGTATATTCCCAACCCCTCAAATATTCAGTCTATTGATTCCTTGGCTCCAAGAACAACACATTGACCCACTAACATTTCCTTTTTGCTGACCATCCTGGTATCTGACATAAAAAGAGAAAATTGACTAAAAGTCCCATGATCTGAAATAGTTGCTTTACCTAATTAGAATTTTGAGTGAGTCCAATTCACTAAATTACAATCATAGTCTTAATGGGGTACCAATTAACGAATCCCTTACCTAAAGCTCTGAGTGTCCTTCCTGGGTCCTTGTTAAAACCAGGAATTCTAACTACATGCCTGCATGCCTCAGCTCCTACCTCTTACTTGAGGCCTTTGATCTCCAGACTCACATCCCTTTGTCTGAAATCATATCTACTCTCTCTATAAATATGGTGTATCAGATTCCCCTTGACTAGAGAACCCTCCTTCTAGTCTATTGTATTTTACAACAAATAAACTCCTACTTTGGCCAGGAGATTACCTATCATCTCCTAAATTCTCGAATAACAATTAAGCTAAATATTGTCACAGAAAAATCTCTAATCGTCTTTCCTGTGTTTATTTCTCATATTGCATAGGTAATTTCATTTCAAATCAAACAACCATAGTTTTGGGATATATATATGTATATGTATATGTATATATACATATATATATATATATAGAGAGAGAGAGAGAGAGAGAAGTGTGTGTGCATGTGTGTGCACACAACACACACACATATAAAAAGCAAAATAGTCTCAGTTGATATATAACTGAAAAATTTCTATACATAAACTTAACTACTATCCATCCGTAACATTCAAATCATTACTTTCAGAGTTCTTTCAAACCATTAGAATAAGATGACTTTAAATTTCCCAACATGTTTTATGAGCTCCAATATAACAAAAGAACAATAAGAATAGCACACAA